>NC_143558.1:4545454-4848484 GCF_054136105.1 Typopeltis vanoorti
GTGCTTCATCAGTGTAGGTAATGATGTAGAGTGTAAATATTTAAGTGATGTATAATGTCAAGTCAATGTATAATGTCATGTACAATGTCAAGTAAGGGGTGCTTAAGGGTCAAAGCTGTATAACTGAGAGGAGACCTCCACATAGCCTTTAAAGGAATGCGGAGAACCGACCAGGGCTTCTGACCTAATGTCCAATCCTCACCTTCTCGTGGTGCACCCTGTTGGGTATCTACTTTGATACTGAACGAACGAGGATGGGCTGGCAATTTGGGATTTAGCCGACCAAATTGTATTCTTATTGGTTAAACCAAAATAAAAAATGATGGCACAACATGACAAAATTTCATGCCGGCTGGGGCGTCGCCCGGTTAAACAAGGCCCCCGTTGTTTTCGCCAGGGAACCAGGGCGAACAGCGAAAAGTCAGCTACTGGAACAAATCTGAAAACAAACCCCAACTCAACATCACCAGAGTTAAAGATCGGTACTATCAATGTAAGAAGCCTGAATGGCAAAGAAATGGAGCTAGCTGAGGAATTAGATAAGTACCAGATCGACATAATAGGGGTGACTGAAACAAAAAAGACCAAAACTGGTGAGATCTTTCTGAGCAATAAATACAAAATGTTATATTCAGGCAATGACAATCAAGGAAAAGAAGGAGTAGCCATAGTATTCAACACAAAATACGAGGCTAATCTTCTTGAATGGCAGTCAGTCTCAAGTAGAGTAATGTGGGCAAATATGAGAATGGGGAACTGGACAATGAGACTTATTTGTGCCTATGGTCCCACAGAAGGTTCTACTAAGGTAGAAGTGGAGGAATTTTTTGAGGCTTTAGAAAAAGCAACTGACACAATGAAAAAGGAAAAGTTGGTCCTTGTTGGGGATCTAAATAGTAGAGTAGGAAATGATTGTGAGACATACAAAAATATTTTGGGAAAATTTGGAGAAAAGAGCAAAGCTAATAATAATGGCAAATATCTGTTGGATTTCTGCTCAGGACATGGACTGGTTATTACTAACACCATGTTCCAACATAAAAATGTGCACAAATTCACATGGAGAGAAGAGGCTAGGAATAAGAAAAGTCTCATTGACTATGTTATTGTTGATAGTGATGTTTTCTCCCTGGTGCAGGACACCAGAGTGTACAGAGGATTTGAAATTGGAAGTGATCACTATTTAGTCTTGAGCAGGATAAAATTGAATTTCATATTGAAAAGAATAACATGTAAGAAAGTTTTAAAGCGAATAAAAGTTGAGCAGCTCTCAGATGTGAACTGTAGACTAAAATACAGAAATATTATTGAAAAGAAAATGAAAGAGTTTGAGAACAGGAATCAAACCTTGGAGATTCAGTGGCAAACTCTGAAGGAAACATTGATTGATTCTGCCAGAGAGGCATGTGGTGAGGTTGTGTGCAAGGATAAAAAAATCAGAACTCCCTGGTGGACACAGGAAGTTAAAGAGGCAGTGAAGGAAAAGAAGAAAGCATATCAAAAGTTCCTGGCAAATAAGGCAGCTGTTACTCTTACAGAATACAGAGACAAATGTAAGAAAGCTAAACAGTGTGTAAAACTAGCTACACAAAAGTCATGGGAGGACTTTGGCAAGAATATAGAAAATAAATATCAAGAAGGTGGCAAAATATTCTGGAGGTTGTTGAAGAAGCTTAGGAATGGAGGAAAGAGTGCTGTAAAAGGAATTAGAGATGATAAAGGTGAAATGAAAACAGGAGAAAAAGATATCCTTGAAGTATGGAGTAATTACTTTGAAAAACTGCTAAATGAAACAAGCAGTGATGACAGCACAGTGATAAAAAACACTGACCAGGCATGCAGTCAGGAATACATATCCATACTTGAAGTAGAAAAAGCCATCAAAGGCTTGAAATGTGGAAAGGCAGCAGGAGTAGATGATATTCGACCAGAAATGCTGAAGTATGGTGGTATAAGAGTCTTACAGTGGCTGCACTGCATAGTTCAGAAAGCCTGGACAGAGGGACGAATTCCCAATGATTGGAGTAGAGCTCTCATAGTACCCATATATAAAAAGGGAAATAAAACTGAATGTGAGAATTACAGAGGTATTTCCCTACTGAGTGTTCCTGGCAAGATCTATGCAAGTATACTTGAGAAACGGTTGAGAAGAATTGTGGAAGAAAAGCTTGGTGAAGAACAAGCTGGATTCAGGCCAAATAGAGGCTGTCAGGATCAGATCTTCACTTTACGACAAATAGTCGAGAAAGCATGGGAATATAACAAAGATCTGTATTTAAGTTTTGTCGATTTGGAAAAGGCATATGACAAGGTGCCAAGAGAGAAGCTATTCAATACGCTGCAGTTATATGGTGTCAATGGGGCATTATATCAAGCAATACTTAGTCTTTATTTGAGTTGTGAGTCAGCAGTTAGAATTGAAGGAAGTACAGGAAGATGGTTTAATGTTAAATCTGGTGTGAGACAAGGATGTACATTATCCCCCCTGTTATTCATTATCTATATGGATCACATTATGAAGGAATGTGGTATTAAACCTGACATCAAAATTGGAGATGTTAATGTCAGCTCTTTGCTTTATGCGGATGATGTTATACTTCTAAATAAATCCGCTACAAGTCTGCAAGATTCTCTGACTAAATTGAATAGCTGTTGTAATAGATATGGTATGAAGGTCAGCAATAAAAAGACAAAGACAATGAAAATAGGCAGAATCATTGAAAATGTCAACTGTGTTGTGAATGGAGAACCTGTGGAACAAGTAAAACATTTCAGCTACTTAGGCACAATTTTTACTGAAGATGGTAAACTAAATATAGAAATAGACAACAGAATCAGCAAAGCTGGTATCGTGGGAAGTCAATTGAATAAATTCATATGGAACAAGAAAGAAATTAGTCGGAACACTAAATTAGCTGTATACAAGACTGTGTTCAAACCAATTTTAACTTATGGATCTGAGAGCTGGGTCAGAAGTAAAACACTTGACCAAAGACTAGAGACCGCAGATATGAGAGTCCTGAGAAAGATTAGAGGCGTGAACAGATGGAATCAATGGCAATATCATATTAAAAATGAGGATATTAGGAAAGAACTTGACATTGTCAGCATCCAGGAATGCGTTAGCAGAGCTAATCTCAGATGGTATGGTCACTTAAATAGAATGGGAGAGGAAAGATTAGCAAAACAAGTGTTCTCTGCCAGGTTGGCAGGAAAACGACCCAGAGGAAGACCAAGATATAGGTGGATTGATACGGTACAAAGTGCCTTAGACGATAGAAATATAAGATCTGATAATGTTGGAGTCTTGACAAGTAACAGACTGATTTGGAGGAAAATTGTAGATAGGAAGTTAGTAATGATGTAATTTTTTCATGTAGTACTGTCATATCCTGTACACCCCTTGAGGGTACATGGCAGGAATTTGATGATGATGATGATGATGATAATGTCAAGTCCTTTTATTTTCATGCTGTGAATCCCTTTTTTGAACAAGGTTCTAGGAGATTTAAGTTAATCGTTGTGTTTTTTTGGTGGTATAGTGGAAAAGAATGGCTCTTTGCTTATTTCGATAGATAAATGCTCTAAGTCGACCTGTTTTCTAATTTCATGATCATATTGTAAGTAGATGATCTCTTTAATCTAGATTTTTGTGTCTAGGCATCAAAAGTACTGAGTAAGATGTGATCCTGATTCAGTTAGTGAATTTAACTGTGGAGAGTTTTCTTCTGTCTTCTAGTATGCGAAGTCCATACCCATATTGCCCTTTTAAATTATTTGTGAATGAGACTGCATCTATAATAATTTTTGCTGGTCTTGACTGTAGTCTATCAAGTTTTTCTTTTGAGCTAGTAGAAGCTGGAGCCCAGATAGATAAGGCATATTCCATAGTGGGTTATATGAGTGCTGTATATGTAGTTTTCAGTGTCTTCAGTTTTGCACCCCACTTTGTTCACAAAGCTTTTTGATGATATTAAGCTTTTTAAGAGATTTATTATATATTAGTAATATAAGTTGTAAATCTCAGTTCAGTATCTATAGTTATGCATAAGTATTTTGGAGACTGTTTTTCTTATTTTGGTATTTTAAATTTTGATTTGGGGGTTGTAATTATGTCTATTTTTTCTATCAGTGGAGAAGATACTCAGTTTTGTTTTTTCTGGGTTTAATTTAAGTTCCTTTACCCATCTTCCTAAGCCTGTGTTGATTTATTTAGAACTTTTTCAGATTATTGAGGATTACTGCTTGTGTGCCAGATTGCTATATCATCTGCATAGCATGCTATTTTTGCATCATTTATGATGTGAGGATGAATATTGTTCATATAGATGAGAAATAGGAGTGAGTTTAAAACAGAACCTTGTGGGACTCCAGCTGAAGTTTGATACATGTTGGAATAAATTCCACTGACTTTTATTTTTCTTCCTTTCATGAAGTCTGAAATCCAAATTAATGTAGAGGGAGCTTGTCACATTCGTATGAGACAAGGTAACTAACATTATAAATGTTATGTCCTAGATGGAATTTGGACTAAGGCTTTTGAACTCGAGCTTTATGGGGCAAAAATACATCTTCAGAAGTGCTATGTGCTCCAATTAATACACTTTCTCTTGATCGATGCTGTACTTGCTTTCTCTTTTGTAAAATGATGTGATATTCCACTCTGTAAAAAAAATCTAGGTCTGCATTTTTGTCATGATACAGTTCAAACACATCTGAGAATAAGTACAATCAAATCCAAGAGGTTAAAATGAAGTTACATACACAGGATTTCTACTGAAAATTATAATTATGAATAATCATAATTTTATAATTAAAAAATCATAAAATTTTAATATTAATTATAATTTTGAAATTCTTACCTGATGTTTCCTCTATTTCATCTACTTCCATAGCATTCTCTAGTTTTATATCCAACTCTGCAGGACTGATTTTCTCTTCTTGTTCTATCACAATTTCTCCATCAACCCATGCTAATTCTGCATCCTTAGCTCTGACAAAATTTAGAGAACTTACCAAAGAATCTTTTAACTTCACCTAATAAAAAAAAAAATAAATAAAAAATCCTTGGGTTATAACTTAAAATTACAGCAATATAATATGTGGTTTACTCTCTGAGTAAACCACATTTAATTTGCCTTTGGTTAATTTAATATTCCATGTAATCCAAATGTATTCCTATCTTTCTTTACAAAGTACTTTTGCAATATAAGCTTTTCTTTTCAGTCTATAAAAATTTAAAATACAATTAATTTTTAATGGGTCATGTAAGGGTCAAAGCCAGATAACTGGGAGGAGACCTCCACATTGACTTAAGGAATGCAGAAAACCAATTGGGACTTCTGGTCTAATGTCCAATCCTCATCCCATTAGTAAGTATCCACTGTTTCAAGTGGATACTTACTAATGGGATGATTAGTAAGTATCCATCGTTCATTTCCTGTAATGATTTTGTCAAAGAAATTTGTGTCTGCATCCACCATCACAATAATGTCCTGACAAGACGTGCACATAACTTTCTCATTCCCCAATCTTCACTCAGAATGCAAAGAATGAGGCGTTTAAAGATGTTTTAAACCTCTGCCATCATCTGTGATGTGATTCAACAATCACTTTTCACCAATTCAGCAACAGTAGCAATGTTTTCTTCAGTTCGAGTCGATATGAGACAGCCACTTATCACTTTGTTTTAATCCTTTCTGAGTGCTGTATACAATCCATTAAGCCTTCAACATGATACATTAAGTATGTCTTCTGGCTGGTTTGCCTGACAGCTCCATATGATACTGGCTAATTGACCTTTAAATGAAAAGCCCTTATTAACATGTTAGACAGGATACGAAGAATCTATTTCCACCCAAAGCAAAATTTGTTTTGCTGTTTGATTGAGCTACAGGGTGCTCTCTTATCTCTGCAGAACAAAAATTTAGCAACAACTGTAAAACAAAACTTGTTCAAAGTAACAAATGTAAAGAAAGAGTACAAATTCATTTTACACAAATTATGGACTCTACAACCATGCTATAAATAATTATTTTAATTTCTCGACATTTCGACCTTCATATTAAGGTCATCATCTGGAGTATACACACACACACACACACACACACACACACACACATATATATATATATATATACACAGAGACAAGCTAAATTACATTTCACATAGTATGCTGAAGAGACAATGATTTAATCAATGGTTATTCTACTGGCCTGACCTCTAGTGAAATTAAAATTAAATAAATTAACTACATCAAAGCTATAGTATTATTACAGTGAAAATGATGTCCTAATTTAACATGACGATTGTTATATTAAATTTAGGATCCTGTAAATAGAACCCTATTGCCTATGGTTCTATTTACAATTAACTCTTGGGGAGAAATGTTAAGTGGGTAGAATATGTGTCTTCCATATGTCTGGGATTTTTAGCCACCATTATTGTTAAGATTAGGGTGATTGATAAGAATCTCACAGGCCTCCTTAAATTTATGTTCATACCATGTTTTGGTATGAACATAAATTGACTGGAAAAGCACACCTGATGTAAACAACAGGTGCTTTTCCAGTCAATTCTATGTAAAGTGTTCAGGGCATGATCAGAGAGGCCAGCTTCACCATAGTTATTATATTTAATGTGATGTTTATGTTCTTTTTGCCTGATAGGAATTGTGCATCCTGATTCCCCTGTATAGGGTAGATTACAGGTGTAATAAATACAGTATACTCCAGGGTGGGCCAGCGGAGGGAGGGAGTGGGTCTTTAAATGAGTTGAGTAAGTTCTTTAATTTTGCAAGAAGTTTAGAGATGGCTTTAAGGTTGTATTTTTGTAGTATTCTGTTTATCTTGTCTGATATCCCTTTAATGTATGGAATGGTTACAGTTTTATTATAGTCTTGTTTATTTTTGTTTTTAAGTGAGGTCTTGTACAGAATTTTGTTCACAGTGTTTTGGCTGTAACCATTTCAAGATATTGCTGATAACTTTTAATTCATCTTTAAGTGCCTGTTCATTGGAGCAAATCTTCAAAGCGCTGTTTTTAAATGTATTAATGACCCCTAGTTTTTGTGTACAGTAAAAGCCCGAAAATTGGTAAATCCTAGCATTTACCATAGTGAGGTGGTAAAAGTCCGAAAAATGCTTGTAAATGCTTCCATTTTAGGCTTTTACCAAACCATTTCGGTAAATGCCAGCATTTACCAACACCAATTGGTAAAAGCCCGAGTACAGTGTGAGCATAGATGGCGTGAGTGGCTGTGATCTAGAATTTAGTTTAGGTTAGGTGCCAAAAACTTACTCTTGGACAAAATGTTAGAATAAAAATACCAGATATTGATAGAGCGAAGATGGATCCAAAATCAATAATAACCATTATCGCAGACATTAAAGGCGAAGAATTTTATGAACTTGGTACTAAGTTGGGTACCAAACCATTTCAGTAAATGGCAGCATTTACCAACACCAATTGGTAAAAGCCCGTTTTGTTTATATTATAATAATTTACCTTTGTCAATTTAAATTTCAAAACATAAAGAATAACATTAAACATAACTGTTTTATTATTTTACTACATTTAAGTATTATAAGAAAATGTTCATGAAATAAAGGTAACTTATTAATCACAATTTCTTTCAACATTATCAAATCATAATTAAACTTATTTGTTACAGCAAGGTTGAGTGTTGTGACATTTGGAGGTACAAAGTAATTTTTTATTGGGGGAGGGGGAGGCTGATACTGTGAGAGTACCCTGTACACCACATCATCATCATCATCATCAAATTCCTGCCATGTACCCTCAAGGGGTGTAAAGGATATGACAGTACTACATGAAAAAATTACATCATTACTAACTTCCTATCTACAATTTTCCTCCAAATCAGTCTGTTACTTGTCAAGACTCCAACATTATCAGATCTTATATTTCTATCATCTAAGGCACTTTGTACCGTATCAATCCACCTATATCTTGGTCTTCCTCTGGGTCGTTTTCCTGCCAACCTGGCAGAGAACACTTGTTTTGCTAATCTTTCCTCTCCCATTCTATTTAAGTGACCATACCATCTGAGATTAGCTCTGCTAACGCATTCCTGGATGCTGACAATGTCAAGTTCTTTCCTAATATCCTCATTTTTAATATGATATTGCCATTGATGCCATCTGTTCACGCCTCTAATCTTTCTCAGGACTCTCATATCTGCGGTCTCTAGTCTTTGGTCAAGTGTTTTACTTCTGACCCAGCTTTCAGATCCATAAGTTAAAATTGGTTTGAACACAGTCTTGTATACAGCTAATTTAGTGTTCCGACTAATTTCTTTCTTATTCCATATGAATTTATTCAATTGACTTCCCACGATACCAGCTTTGCTGATTCTGTTGTCTATTTCTATATTCAGTTTACGATCTTCAGTAAAAATTGTGCCTAAGTAGCTGAAATGTTTTACTTGTTCCACAGGTTCTCCATTCACAACACAGTTGACATTTTCAATGATTCTGCCTATTTTCATTGTCTTTGTCTTTTTATTGCTGACCTTCATACCATATCTATTACAACAGCTATTCAATTTAGTCAGAGAATCTTGCAGACTTGTAGCGGATTTATTTAGAAGTATAACATAATCCGCATAAAGCAAAGAGCTGACATTAACATCTCCAATTTTGATATCAGGTTTAATACCACATTCCTTCATAATGTGATCCATATAGATAATGAATAACAGAGGGGATAATGTACATCCTTGTCTCACACCAGATTTAACATTAAACCATCTTCCTGTACTTCCTTCAATTCTAACTGCTGACACACAACTCAAATAGAGACTAAGTATTGCTTGATATAATGCCCCATTGACACCATATAACTGCAGCGTACTGAATAGCTTCTCTCTTGGCACCTTGTCATATGCCTTTTCCAAATCGACAAAACTTAAATACAGATCTTTGTTATATTCCCATGCTTTCTCGACTATTTGTCGTAAAGTGAAGATCTGATCCTGACAGCCTCTATTTGGCCTGAATCCAGCTTGTTCTTCACCGAGTTTTTTCTTCCACAATTCTTCTCAACCGTTTCTCAAGTATACTTGCATAGATCTTGCCAGGAACACTCAGTAGGGAAATACCTCTGTAATTCTCACATTCAGTTTTATTTCCCTTTTTATATATGGGTACTATGAGAGCTCTACTCCAATCATCGGGAATTCGTCCCTCTGTCCAGGCTTTCTGAACTATGCAGTGCAGCCACTGTAAGACTCTTATACCACCATACGTCAGCATTTCTGGTCGAATATCATCTACTCCTGCTGCCTTTCCACATTTCAAGCCTTTGATGGCTTTTTCTACTTCAAGTATGGATATGTATTGCTGACTGCATGCCTGGTCAGTGTTTTTTAACACTGTGCTGTCATCACTGCTTGTTTCATTTAGCAGTTTTTCAAAGTAATTACTCCATACTTCAAGGATATCTTTTTCTCCTGTTTTCATTTCACCTTTATCATCTCTAATTCCTTTTACAGCACTCTTTCCTCCATTCCTAAGCTTCTTCAACAACCTCCAGAATATTTTGCCACCTTCTTGATATTTATTTTCTATATTCTTGCCAAAGTCCTCCCATGACTTTTGTTTAGCTAGTTTTACACACTGTTTAGCTTTCTTACATTTGTCTCTGTATTCCGTAAGAGTAAAAGCTGACTTATTTGCCAGGAACTTTTGATATGCTTTCTTCTTTTCCTTCACTGCCTCTTTAACTTCCTGTGTCCACCAGGGAGTTCTGATTTTTTTATCCTTGCACACAACCTCACCACATGCCTCTCTGGCAGAATCAATCAATGTTTCCTTCAGAGTTTGCCACTGAATCTCCAAGGTTTGATTCCTGTTCTCAAACTCTTTCATTTTCTTTTCAATAATATTTCTGTATTTTAGTCTACAGTTCACATCTGAGAGCTGCTCAACTTTTATTCGCTTAAAAACTTTCTTACATGTTATTCTTTTCAATATGAAATTCAATTTTATCCTGCTCAAGACTAAATAGTGATCACTTCCAATTTCAAATCCTCTGTACACTCTGGTGTCCTGCACCAGGGAGAAAACATCACTATCAACAATAACATAGTCAATGGGACTTTTCTTATTCCTAGCCTCTTCTCTCCATGTGAATTTGTGCACATTTTTATGTTGGAACATGGTGTTAGTAATAACCAGTCCATGTCCTGAGCAGAAATCCAACAGATATTTGCCATTATTATTAGCTTTGCTCTTTTCTCCAAATTTTCCCAAAATATTTTTGTATGTCTCACAATCATTTCCTACTCTGCTATTTAGATCCCCAACAAGGACCAACTTTTCCTTTTTCATTGTGTCAGTTGCTTTTTCTAAAGCCTCAAAAAATTCCTCCACTTCTACCTTAGTAGAACCTTCTGTGGGACCATAGGATCAAATAAGTGTCATTGTTCAGTTCCCCATTCTCATATTTGCCCACATTACTCTACTTGAGACTGACTGCCATTCAACAAGATTAGCCTCGTATTTTGTGTTGAATACTATGGGTACGCCTTCTTTTCCTTGATTGTCATTGCCTGAATATAACATTTTGTATTTATTGCTCAGAAAGATCTCACCAGTTTTGGTCTTTTTTGTTTCAGTCACCCCTATTATGTCGATCTGGTACTTATCTAATTCCTCAGCTAGCTCCATTTCTTTGCCATTCAAGCTTCTTACGTTGATAGTACCGATCTTTAACTCTGGTGATGTTGAGTTGGGGTTTGTTTTCAGATTTGTTCCAGTAGCTGACTTTTCGCTGTTCGCCCTGGTTCCCTGGCAAAAACAACGGGGGCCTTGTTTAACCGGGCGACGCCCCAGCCGGCATGAAATTTTGTCATGTTGTACCATCATTTTTTATTTTGGTTTAACCAATAAGAATACAATTTGGTCAGCTAAATCCCAAATTGCCAGCCCATCCTCGTTCGTTCAGTATCAAAGTAGATACCCAACAGGGTGCACCACGAGAAGGTGAGGATTGGACATTAGGTCAGAAGCCCTGGTCGGTTCTCCGCATTCCTTTAAAGGCTATGTGGAGGTCTCCTCTCAGTTATACAGCTTTGACCCTTAAGCACCCCTGCACACCACATGAATATACATATCCAGGAATCTGATGATGACTTATGTATGATGTTACTGAAAGAACAGTCTTAGATACAAAAATTAAAACTCATAAAATATTCATATATCCCAGATAGTAAAATGGAATCAAACTCTTCAAAACATATCAACATATGAATCCACCCCACACTACAAAGGCTTCAGATAAATATTAAATTATCATCATCATCATCATCATCATCAAATTCCTGCCATGTACCCTCAAGGGGTGTTCAGGATATGACAGTATTACATGAAAAAATTACATCATTACTAACTTCCTATCTACAATTTTCCTCCAAATCAGTCTGTTACTTGTCAAGACTCCAACATTATCAGATCTTATATTTCTATCGTCTAAGGCACTTTGTACCGTATCAATCCACCTATATCTTGGTCTTCCTCTGGGTCGTTTTCCTGCCAACCTGGCAGAGAACACTTGTTTTGCTAATCTTTCCTCACCCATTCTATTTAAGTGACCATACCATCTGAGATTAGCTTTGCTAATGCATTCCTGGAAGCTGACAATGTCAAGTTCTTTCCTAATATCCTCATTTTTAATATGATATTGCCATTGATGCCATCTGTTCGTGCCTCTAATCTTTCTCAGGACTCTCATATCTGCGGTCTCTAGTCTTTGGTCAAGTGTTTTACTTCTGACCCAGCTCTCAGATCCATAAGTTAAAATTGGTTTGAACACAGTCTTGTATACAGCTAATTTAGTGTTCCGACTAATTTCTTTCTTATTCCATATGAATTTATTCAATTGACTTCCCACGATACCAGCTTTGCTGATTCTGTTGTCTATTTCTATATTTAGTTTACCATCTTCAGTAAAAATTGTGCCTAAGTAGCTGAAATGTTTTACTTGTTCCACAGGTTCTCCATTCACAACACAGTTGACATTTTCAATGATTCTGCCTATTTTCATTGTCTTTGTCTTTTTATTGCTGACCTTCATACCATATCTATTACAACAGCTATTCAATTTAGTCAGAGAATCTTGCAGACATGTAGCGGATTTATTTAGAAGTATAACATAATCCGCATAAAGCAAAGAGCTGACATTAACATCTCCAATTTTGACATCAGGTTTAATACCACATTTCTTCATAATGTGATCCATATAGATAATGAATAACAGAGGGGATAATGTACATACTTGTCTCACACCAGATTTAACATTAAACCATCTTCCTGTACTTCCTTCATTTCTAACTGCTGACTCACAACTCAAATAAAGACTAAGTATTGCTTGATATAATGCCCCATTGACACCATATAACTGCAGCGTATTGAATAGCTTCTCTCTTGGCACCTTGTCATATGCCTTTTCCAAATCGACAAAACTTAAATACAGATCTTTGTTATATTCCCATGCTTTCTCGACTATTTGTTGTAAAGTGAAGATCTGATCCTGACAGCCTCTATTTGGCCTGAGTCCAGCTTGTTCTTCACCAAGCTTTTCTTCCACAATTCTTCTCAACCGTTTCTCAAGTATACTTGCATAGATCTTGCCAGGAACACTCAGTAGGGAAATACCTCTGTAATTCTCACATTCAGTTTTATTTCCCTTTTTATATATGGGTACTATGAGAGCTCTACTCCAATCATCGGTAATTCGTCCCTCTGTCCAGGCTTTCTGAACTATGCAGTGCAGCCACTGCAAGACTCTTATACCACCATACTTCAGCATTTCTGGTCGAATATCATCTACTCCTGCTGCCTTTCCACATTTCAAGCCTTTGATGGCTTTTTCTACTTCAAGTATGGATATGTATTCCTGACTGCACGCCTGGTCAGTGTTTTTTATCACTGTGCTGTCATCACTGCTTGTTTCATTTAGCAGTTTTTCAAAGTAATTACTCCATACTTCAAGGATATCTTTTTCTCCTGTTTTCATTTCACCTTTATCATCTCTAATTCCTTTTACAGCACTCTTTCCTCCATTCCTAAGCTTCTTCAACAACCTCCAGAATATTTTGCCACCTTCTTGATATTTATTTTCTATATTCTTGCCAAAGTCCTCCCATGACTTTTGTTTAGCTAGTTTTACACACTGTTTAGCTTTCTTACATTTGTCTCTGTATTCTGTAAGAGTAAAAGCTGACTTATTTGCCAGGAACTTTTGATATGCTTTCTTCTTTTCCTTCACTGCCTCTTTAACTTCCTGTGTCCACCAGGGAGTTCTGATTTTTTTATCCTTGCACACAACCTCACCACATGCCTCTCTGGCAGAATCAATCAATGTTTCCTTCAGAGTTTGCCATTGAATCTGCAAGGTTTGATTCCTGTTCTCAAACTCTTTCATTTTCTTTTCAATAATATTTCTGTATTTTAGTCTACAGTTCACATCTGAGAGCTGCTCAACTTTTATTCGCTTTAAAACTTTCTTACATGTTATTCTTTTCAATATGAAATTCAATTTTATCCTGCTCAAGACTAAATAGTGATCACTTCCAATTTCAAATCCTCTGTACACTCTGGTGTCCTGCACCAGGGAGAAAACATCACTATCAACAATAACATAGTGAATGAGACTTTTCTTATTCCTAGCCTCTTCTCTCCATGTGAATTTGTGCACATTTTTATGTTGGAACATGGTGTTAGTAATAACCAGTCCATGTCCTGAGCAGAAATCCAACAGATATTTGCCATTATTATTAGCTTTGCTCTTTTCTCCAAATTTTCCCAAAATATTTTTGTATGTCTCACAATCATTTCCTACTCTGCTATTTAGATCCCCAACAAGGACCAACTTTTCCTTTTTCATTGTGTCAGTTGCTTTTTCTAAAGCCTCAAAAAATTCCTCCACTTCTACCTTAGTAGAACCTTCTGTGGGACCATAGGCACAAATAAGTGTCATTGTCCAGTTCCCCATTCTCATATTTGCCCACATTACTCTACTTGAGACTGACTGCCATTCAAGAAGATTAGCCTCGCATTTTGTGTTGAATACTATGGGTACTCCTTCTTTTCCTTGATTGTCATTGCCTGAATATAACATTTTGTATTTATTGCTCTGAAAGATCTCACCAGTTTTGGTCTTTTTTGTTTCAGTCACCCCTATTATGTCGATCTGGTACTTATCTAATTCCTCAGCTAGCTCCATTTCTTTGCCATTCAGGCTTCTTACGTTGATAGTACCGATCTTTAACTCTGGTGATGTTGAGTTGGGGTTTGTTTTCAGATTTGTTCCAGTAGCTGACTTTTCGCTGTTCGCCCTGGTTCCCTGGCGAAAACAACGGGGGCCTTGGTTAACTGGGCGACGCCCCAGCCGGCATGAAATTTTGTCATGTTGTACCATCATTCTATATTTTGGTCTAACCAATAAGAATACAATTTGGTCGGCTAAATCCCAAATTGCCAGCCCATCCTCGTTCGTTCAGTATCAAAGTAGATACCCAACAGGGTGCACCACGAGAATATTAAATTATTTTTATTTTATTATTGTTGCTTTCTTATTGTATCTTTTTGTTTAATTTCTCAGATAAGTATAGCAATAGTGTGGGTTTGTTTACAAGTGTAGGTAATCATAAATGTAATTCCAATTCAGTCTACCATTTTTCTATGTCTACTGAATATTATTATAATGTCTGTGAAACAGTTTTGTATGACATTATTAATATATATACTGCTCAAAAATTAAGGGATATTTCAGTTTCTGTCAGATAATTATAACTATTTACATGAATAAATATTTCTTACTTTTGGATAGGGTGTAATTGATGAGATATTGTTTAAATAATCGATATTTATTACAAATTTAACAAATTATACATTTTAGTATGAAATAATATTAACAAGAATAACAACAAGAATAGCCAAAAACGCTTTTGTTAATTTTTAATAGGGCATATAGTCTCCATTAACAGCTGTACATCTTGATTGCATGGGCCGGATAAGATGATCAAACTTCTTGTGGGATATTTCTCCAATCTTCCATGAGAGCAATTTCGAGCTCTTGAAGCGATCGTGGTGGCACAAGCTGAGCAGAAACGTGCCTACCTAAAGCATCCCAGTATGTTCGATTGTGTTGTGTCTTGAATAAACTAAGAAATGTTTTAACGTAAAATATTCAGGTCACAACTTTAATTCAACTTAGGCAGAGAATGTGGAATGTTGGCAATAGAAAAAAGATAACTTTGTGAATGCAAATCAATTTAAGAACAAGGAGTTGTATAGAACTGTATAAAATGCTTGTAAAATATAATATGTAATACGTGTGGGCCAGATGTAGAAATCAATGTAAGCTGTTAAATCTACTTAAGAACCCCGTTTCTTGTATACTAAAGTAGCTAAGCCTGTGAGCCACAGTTCAAGGGTCACTTTTAACCGTCCTGTGTTATGCATGCAAAAGGAGGGAAGGAAGTTACTGGAAAGAGAAACTAAAGCGCTTTCCAGGAAGAGAAAAACAAGTGCACATGCGACAAAATAGAGGGAGCTGAATAGAATGACGTAAATACATGTGACCACGTTGGCGGGCATCGCGACGGCTGAGAAATAACGAGAGGAGAAAAGATAACAAAAGGCCATGCAAACCCCATTCAAGGCTTTTTTTATCCTGACCTCTCTCGGATATAGGTCGAGTTTGTCGTCAGAGAAGTCCCTGGCTGGCCGTGGAAGGCATTGGTTCATCTGTCGCAGCGTTTAGAATGGGCCAAGCTATATCCTTGGACTAGGATAGCTGTGTTTCGTTGTGCGATGGAGGAACCAAGCAGATGCCGTCCGTTTCAGGCAATGTTCCCATGCCACCTCCCATCTTTTCTGCTGAGATTCCATTCGTGTAGTCCGATCGAAGACAACCAAATAGGAAGCTAAGCTAGAAGGCCTTGATGACCAGACAAGGCAGGAAAAGAGATAAAGCATCAAATCAGAGATGGTAAGATAGACTTTTGTATTGTGATTTCCAGTGATAGAAGAGTGTGATCCCCTAAGAGAATATATAAGATGGACTAATTTTATGGAACTATAAGAATTGCCTATAACTTGGCTCAGGCCCATTTATTTAAGATTTGTTTGCCCTACAAGGCTGAGTGTATCTCTGTACGAGCTAATAGTAGTGTATAAAGTAAGTTAGCTAACGACCACATGTGTGAAGAAGGAATAACAAGTGCCTAAGAATTAATGTTGAAATGCTTATATTAGTGGTCTATGCAAGTTTGTTTGTGTGTTTAGTGTAATTAGTTTGAGCCTATGTCTTTATTTGGGAATACCTCTGATTATGTTTATATTGTATACTTGTATAAATCCTTCAGCTTATTAAATTATTTCTTTCAAGTACCTGCCTGACCTGTTTTGTCGTACGAATTCAAACAGCCACTCATAAAATAATAACGAACTTAGCGGGATAAACCCTAGTGTATAATGACTAAAGTGAGCCACGACTGTAAGAAAGTGATAAGCAAATGGAGGTATAAAGTTTATTTCAGTTTAATCATCATGTATCATTCTGAGAGAGCCATCCTGGGTAAGAGTCCCGTCTATCCTAGGTATTAGCTGGCGCAGTAAAAATATAAATTTTGTTAATGCTTATCGGGTGTACTCTATCAGAATGTTGTGTGATTAAACTGTAGGGAGGCCAATAAGACTGCTTAGAATAAAAGGGAAGAAAATTTGGTAAAGGATAAACGTTTATTTGTGTATATAAGAAAAATAAGATTACAGTATAAGGATAATATAAAGTACAACAAAGTGTAAGGATAAAGAAAAAGGTACATAACAATTGAATTACAACCTGGCGAACAGACAGGCCAGTCCATTCATTCAATACCTTCTTCCTCAAACCACTCTTGTACCAAATTTGCACAGTGTGGACGAGCATTGTCATCCATAAAACTGGATTCTTGGCCAATTGCAGCAGCATATTTCATCGCGATACCTTTTGGCTGTTAAGAAACCATTTCTGATAAAATGGAGATCAGTATGGCCACCTATACTTATTCCAGCCCATACCATCAAACTTCCACCTTGATGATGGGATCTTTCACGAACAAATTGTGGATTATTTCTTGTTCCACTTTCACGCAATATCAAGATACGCCGGTTATCTGGTTGCAGACTGAACCTGGACTCGTCACTAAAAAGTACACAAGCCCAATCCTCATTTGTTCAATTGCGGTGTTCCTGTGCTGAAATTCTCCAGGCTCTTTGGTGATTTGCAATAAGTGGAATGCAAACCAATGGTCTTCGAGCATATAAACCTATGACATGAAGACGATTTCAAATTGTCTGTGTCAATACCAGCCTCCTTGTTGCTGTGGCAAATTTGCTTCGAAGTTGTGTTGCGTTAAATGTTCGATTTCTTCTGGGAGGTAATGACAAATATTGATTGCCTGTTGGAGTTGTTGATGATGGGTGACTTTGACCTTGTCTTTGGCAAACATTTCCAGTCTCCAGAAAGAGATTCCAAAGTTGCGAAATTACCTTTGAAATACACGACATGTTTGAGCGACAACTTGCTGCATTTGTCTAGCTTCTAATCGACCAATGGCTCTTCAAGCCATGAATTCCGGAATATCATGTTGCTCTACCATTTTAAACAAAATAATGGGTGGTAGGTGACACGAGTTGACAAAGGAAGTGATAATTATGCACTATGGAAGTGGGCAAAACAAGCCATGCTTTTATACCCCCCCCCCCTTCATGCTAATACGGCTAAGGCACATTTTGACAAGTCTTAACATGATTTTGTATGCAGTTGCATGTTCTACACTGTTGTATATTAAGAATATTTTAAAATAAATGTGTTACATTTGTAAATTATTTGTATAATTTTATAATTTACAAGAAAACCAAAATATCCCCTAATTGTTTTGAGTAGTATACATTATGAACTAAGCCAAAGAGTATTATTTTCAATAAACTATATCAACTGTACTTGCTGCAAACAATGAAATGCTTCCCATCTATGTTTCTGAGAATTAACTTGAACTGCATCACCTACTAATTCTCTTTTACTTTCTTATAATTTTTTCTTTCCAAATATCTCCATTCAACATCCCTTAACTTATTCCCTCACATATGCATTAAGTGTAATTCATTCCAGGTTTCTCCACTACACACACACAGTTTATATTCATTGTTGAAATATACATTTATTAATAGTCTTGTTTTTTAGATTTATGGTCTTCACTCAATTCATTTAATGCCATGTGACAACAGACATTTCAATCAATCAAAAAAAGACAATAATCTATTAGGACAGCACACCACATCATATTTTATTTCTTACTTGGTATATATGGCTCTCTGTTGTGGCATCCACAATTTCAAACAATCGTGGACAGAAAACCTTTCCATTCACAGCAGTGGTTTGGTAGAATGTTTCTAACAGTTCAGTTGCTTCCTCAGAACCTCTAACTAGAATTAGCCTCCGTGGTTTGATGAGAGATATAATCTTTTTAATTGATTCACTATCTGATCTTCCTTCAAAATCAATAAACTGTACAGATGCATTAATATCAAGAGTCTGAGAAAAAGATATACATTTTGTGGGAACTTCCATGATATCTGTAAAAATAAAACTACTATTAATTAATTTACTTTTAAATTATGTATACTTATTAAAATTGTTTATATTTGAAAGTTTGTAAGTACTATGTACAGTATGGTGAAAAAAAACCGGTACTGAAGTTCAGTATCCCCCCCCCCCTTTTTTTTCTTGCCATACTGTATATTACTCTTCTACTGCAACGAAATCCAGTTTCACATTTTCAAAAAAATTCTTTATATTTTCTATATGCATTAGTTGTATAAATATCTATAATACATTTAATGAGAGATAACTGTGCATTATTCATTCTGTATAAGTTACATGCAGACACAGCAGAAAAAATAATCAAGATAGATTAACTACAGATATTTCTATTCATGTATTGTGGATCATTTTCAATGCAATATAGTTGAAAATCAAAAAATTAAACAACAGTGAATGATAAAAACTGACATGTTAGGATAAGCACTGATGTGTGCATGTGTTAAATGATTATAAAAAAATAAAAACAATAAAAAATTCAAAACATACATATACATGTAATAAAAACTTAGATAATTAAACAGTATATAGTTCTTAATAATAATTTTCCAGATTTTTGTCACGGAGAGTCCATCATTAAGGTTGCGATTCAGGTTATGTCAAAGTATTTTGGAACTTTCTTTAAAGAGATGCTCATATTTATGGGAACATCTACATGATAAATTAGCATCATTCCAAAAGGATCCAGTGGCTGGTATTAGTAATCATGTGCTCTGTTAAATCAAATCTGTTCCATTTCTTGGGAAATAGGATTGGTGTTCAGAAAGGTGTATAGAAACAGATTGGCCTGTTTATCTCAAGTAGCATAACTTGCAGATGCACAGGATTGAATAGACTCTGGTTAGCAGTAAAGATGGAAATTTATCTTTTGGAGATGGCATCAATGAGCTAACTGAATTTATAGGATTGAAAGTTGTGTAAACATTAAACCTTTTAAAGGCACGAGAAATGTGCTCTGAAATGCCTTAATGCATGGGATGGCAATTCTGGACAAGTCTTTTCTTTTAATAGAAGGTGGCAAAAATGGTTAATAATCTTCTTTGCTGTTTTGGGGTTGTAACTGTTGAGAATGGCAGTTTCTTTTAACTGTAGAAATTTCTTTTTGAAGTAGATCAGGAAATAATGAAAAAAAAAAAAAAAAAAAACAGAGGAAAAAGGCATTTAATAATGCCATATTTTTGTGAGGGATGGTGAGCTGGAGTCTGATGGATATATCAATCCAAAAATGAAGTTTTGCAAAAAACAGATGTTGATAAGGAACCACCCAATTCTCTTTTTTATAAGAGCATCAAGAAAAGATATAGTTCCATAGTAAAATAGATTCTGTGATGAAGGTAATTGTTTTTTTTTTGTAAGAAAATGGCTAGTTTTTCATGTGAATTATTCTAAATAGCAAAAATGTCATTAAAATTAATGAATGAACGAATCAAATTCATTCACTATATAATGAATGCATTATTCATTATAGTTTTGTAAGTAAAAGTGCTTTAAAACCAATTCTTTGGTGTAATTACAGTACAAAGTTACATTAATTAACAGAACATTTATTTAATCAATATCCTATAATAATTATAATAAAATTAGAAGCTTACAAAATCAAGTAAGTTATATGAGTGGTCTAAGGATTAGATAATCTGGAAACCTTACTCTAGAGAGACTAAACATGGAACATTTTTAAGCCAGTTTAGGCTTTCAGCAAACAGGGTTGTGGTCTGGCATTAATCAATAAAATTGATTTATCAACTAAAGATATTCACAAAGATCCATCAACAATTGCATCTGATCCCATAACTGATTCTTAGAAATCAGAAGTGCTAAACCTCTCAGCCAACCAGCCTGTCAAAGTTAATGTTATTCTATAATTAGCACTAACTTCTTAAAGAAAATTTTCAATTTTCATCACGAATATCTTGATACATACAAGACATTCAAAATAAAATTTCTATTATAATAAGAATTTTAATTTAATATAAATATAGTGCCTACTTATATATATAAATCTAGCATATATAAATCAAAACACATTAGTCAAGCCATTCATTATAACAGATAAAACAGCTAAAAAAAAGACAATGTTAAATGAAAACTACATCCAAACAGACAATAAATAAAACCAAATTATCTACAGTTACATACAATATACCAAAAAAGATCACAGGATCTTCACTGGAATCTAATTTGATTAAGGAAAATATCATTTGTGCAACCTACTTTCATAACAGTCAATCTGAAGTAAACATGTAACACAGAAAAACTGGACATAACTCCATTTCACAGATAAATAACCTTTGTTATTTGCTGAATCCTACTACCTTCTCATTTATATTTTAAATACAATAGATCTCCAAAAAACACTAACTGAATTTCTGATCCAGAATTCACTGAAGCACTGCTCAGAAGGAAAGTTGGTCATATAAAAGAGTTGTACTCCATTTGTTAAGAACAAGGCAAAGCAAGCATGGATGTATTCTGAATGTTTTTTAGGTGGTGGATGAATTCACCCTGCTTACTGAAGGCTTGAAAAAAGTTCCAGGTTATCTAATCCTAATCTCATCCATGGTTCTAATTTTACCATAAAACAAGTTTACAATATTTCATGAGTGGAATACACATTAAAATCTTTTGGGCTCCATGTGTGCTCATTTTATTTACACATCAGAGCTGCAAGAACATTGTTTCTAATGCAAGATAATTCTTTAAAATTTCTGAAAAATAACTAAATATAAAAACCAGTTCCGTGCTTGTATTGGCTACTTAAATACCTATTTTTTCATATGCACATGTGTTATTTCATTACTGGTATGTACACATGCATTGCATAAGTTTATATTAGCCATATTTACATACAATTTAATTTGTTTGTGTGTGTTTGCACCTGCAAGAAGAGGAAAGGGGAGGGAGGGAAGGAAGAAAGAAAGAGAGAACTTCTGTTTTATACATAACATATTGTATCCTATTTAAAATTGACATCTTAAAGAGGCCTGTTTTATACAATTTGTCTGGACTTCATGTTCTCTATTCAACTATGAAAATGATATTAAATATGAACCCTGACATCTTTGGTTCTAAATGCCAGGCTGGTTGAGTGAGTGGATAGCATATCAGCAATCGAACCAACAGCATGTGAGCTTGAATCACACTGTGGGTACATGTTTGTGAAAATGTCTTTAGATGACAGATAATTTCATTGATAGGTGTGAGAGCATATTTCTGCTTATTGGCATCCTGAAGTAATTTAAGCAAATTTCATGTTTGGTCTCTAGAGTAGGGTTTACAAATTATATAACTCATAGCATACCCACAACGCTAATATATTAGAGATTTATTATTAGATGACTTTCTAACAAATTAAAGATGGCAGAATAGAGTAATAGTTACAAGTAGTGTAGTGTGTATAAAAAACACCACAGTGTTTACAGTGAATTCAAGCAGAACATCTGATGGTAAAGAGATACACCTATACACCTGTTTCACTAGTAGCCCCTCCCCCCAGCATAAAAGTAATATGTAACATATAAGTCAAGTGGATATTAGATCCAGCATTATTTCAAAGCCAGATGTAGAAAATATGAAAGTTTTGTAAGGTAAGTTGACCAGAGAGCTTATGGGAATACACTCCTCGGCATTCACAAGTTGACTTAGCATTGCTTTAATATTTAATATTTAAGGCAACTCGTGAATGACAAGGAGTGTATTCCCATAAGCTGTCTGGTCAACTTACCTTATGAAACTTTCATAGGTTCTACATTTGGCTTTGAAATAATGCTGGATCTAACTGTTGAATCTTGAATGGAAAATTTTATTTTTAAATTTGGTTTATTCAGGATTCAACAAGAATTAGAAAACAATTAAGAGATACTTGAGCTTTAGGATAGAAACTGATTGTGAAAGGGGTATATAGAACGAATAATTTATATATATATAATGGTACAAAGCATGAATCAAAAATGGCAATTATTCTGTGTGAAGAATTATGTTTTAGTTAATTGTAACGGCCATAATATGTTCTATGCGAAACGTATGTAATCTAAAGTTCAAGGTGCTTGGGCGAGTGTTATGCTTGCGGCAGTGTAAATTATCAGAAAGTGGCTCACGGTCGAATTCGCAGAAGACGCTTACCCAGATGGACTAGCAGGAAAAGAAGATGAGTGTCGGGCGAAGATTCATAAGAAAAAAGAGGGCGCTAAAGGTGCGAAATAAAAAAAGTTAGTCCCATTGCAGAAGGCTTTTTGATTGTGGCACTTTCGCCCTTGCTCGAGTCATGACCATTTGGTTTTTGACTTGCTCTTCTCGGACAAGCGGCTCTATCTCACCTCGTGATGGATCCAGGATAGCCTGTATATATTGGCAGCCATAGTTCCCGTATTCGTGACAGCGATGTGGAATAGGATCACCGGAAACAGAACCAGACGAGACGTACACCATGACGTAACAATTCTCCCTCCTTTGTCAAAAATTCAGCACACCTAAAAAGCATCTTACAACACCTTACCCTAAAAAGCTCAGACTTAATAGTAAGCTTTGACATCACTTCACTATTCACAAATGTACGACTAATAGAAACCCTCAATCTACTGAAGACACACTTCCCCCCTGATATATTTGAACTATTCAAATTCACAATACATGCAGGATATTTCACGTGGAAAGGGAAAATATACAAACAAATTGATGGGACAGCCATGGGCTCCCCCCCCCTTTCCCCCCAGCCAACTTTTACATAGAACACCTGGAAAAACAAGCAATCAATACAGCCACTCTCAAACCAACACTTTGGCTACGCTATGTTGACGATGTGCTTGCTATTTGGCCACATGGCCCAGAGACATTGAAAACATTCTTAGCACATTTAAATAGCCAACATCCAAAAATTCACTTTACTATGGAACTGGAAGCCAACAACTGTCTGCCCTTCTCTTATCACACATCTTCCAGATGGTTCCTTATCATTTTCAGTTTTTAGAAAACCCACACATACAGTTAGATACTTACACAAACAATCACACCATCATCCTTCTCAACAATATGGCATATTAAAAACGCTAACCCATAGAGCGAGAGCAATCTGTTCCAATGACAAGGCTCTTACTGCTGAACTGACTCACTTACGTCACACACCTTCTTGACCAAAGGCTACAATCCACATAAAATAAACAAAATACTAAACACTCTTAAGAAACCCCTCCCACCATTCACCACAGAGAACTACAACAAAACAGTCACCATCCCTTACATTAAAGGCACATCCGAAAAGATCTCAAGAATTCTCAATAAACATAAACTATGCACTACATTCAGACCATGCAGCAAATTAGCTACCCTCATCCGCTCACCCAAGGACAGCATTCCTCCTTTATCACATCCAGGAGTCTACCAAGTACCCTGCTCATGTAATCAAGTCTACTACGGTCAAACAGGAAGAACTGTGAACATCCGCATCAGGGAACATAAAAGATACGTCCGGAATTATGATTATGGGAAGTCGGGCCTAGCAGACCATGCTCTGGATACCCCTGCACACAGGATCAACTGGAAAAACACAAAAGTACTACACAGAAACCCGTATAAATCAGAGAGACTGTTCTTACAGGCGAGAGAAGCCCTAAAACACACTCCAAATCTCAACAAATATGGCTGTATTAACTTGCCGAAGATCTGGGAGACAGTCATATTAAGAAAAAACTAGCACTTTTCTAGGACTCTAGTAATATATGATAGATCTTTTTTTTTTCAGATAGAGGGCGCCAAAATCGGGACTCTAGTCTTTGTGTTGCTGCTACAATTTTGTAGAAACCCCTCCCACCATTCACCACAGAGAACTACAACAAAACAGTCACCATCCCTTACATTAAAGGCACATCCGAAAAGATCTCAAGAATTCTCAATAAACATAAACTATGCACTACATTCAGACCATGCAGCAAATTAGCTACCCTCATCCGCTCACCCAAGGACAGCATTCCTCCTTTATCACATCCAGGAGTCTACCAAGTACCCTGCTCATGTAATCAAGTCTACTACGGTCAAACAGGAAGAACTGTGAACATCCGCATCAGGGAACATAAAAGATACGTCCGGAATTATGATTATGGGAAGTCGGGCCTAGCAGACCATGCTCTGGATACCCCTGCACACAGGATCAACTGGAAAAACACAAAAGTACTACACAGAAACCCGTATAAATCAGAGAGACTGTTCTTACAGGCGAGAGAAGCCCTAAAACACACTCCAAATCTCAACAAATATGGCTGTATTAACTTGCCGAAGATCTGGGAGACAGTCATATTAAGAAAAAACTAGCACTTTTCTAGGACTCTAGTAATATATGATAGATCTTTTTTTTTTTCAGATAGAGGGCGCCAAAATCGGGACTCTAGTCTTTGTGTTGCTGCTACAATTTTGTTTGAATACACCATGTTGTTATAGTCTCGCGTATTGTGACAAACAGTGTTTTTGTGCTCTGAAGATGCTGGTTATAACACCAGCGAAATATCAGCAATAAGTTAATAAATTAATTATTTACTTAGTTTCTGTGTTCTAATATACCGTTAAAATAATAAACATGTTCGACGAACACATAAGTCTGTCCACACGTTTATTGATTAATCACTTGCTTAAAGGGGGAAATAGTATCATTTCAATCATGCCGACTGATTATCGAACATATCAAATTCGCATGAAGCGAGGTTTTCCTGTATTCAGAAAATTTTAATTATATTACTATCATTTTCTGAGATCTCCAGGAGTCAAGGATGTTGTATAGATTCCCTTGATGACAAACAAAGTTTGTCATCAAGGGAAGCTATACAACACACACACTAGCTGCCATACCTTCTCTTAAACTCATTCACACTAGATGTACTCACCACTTCAACAAGCAAACTGATATCACTCACTGCTCTGTGAGAGAAAATTCCAGCTCATATCCTTTTCTTCACGGTGTATTCTTGATATTCTCTCCCCCACCTTCCAATATAACAAAAAATTTTATCAGATAATACCCTACACCTACTCAGAAGTTTATAGATCTCTATCATATCACTCCTGTTTTTCCTGTTTACCAGGATCTGCAATCTACATACTCTCAATCTGTCTTCATAATCCCAATTTAATCTTTGTAACTCTTCTTTACACCCTTTCCACAGCTTCTTTATCCCCTCCAAATTTAGGAGACCACATCTGTGCACAATAGCCATGTGTGGTCATATCAAGGCTTTGTAAAGAGACAAAATGATTTCCTTATCTGTCAATGTTTGTTTTAACATCACAATTATCCTCTGGGTGTATTTATTTGCACTTTCATATGCACTGTAACTCCAAGATTTCTAGCCTCATCAGTTTCTAGCATAACTCAAGCAATATAATATACTACTGGAAATCTCAACACACCAAAGTGCATAATTTATACTTACTAACAATGAACTGACAGCCATTATTATTTGCCAACATTTCCAGCCTATTCAAATTATTCTGCAAGTGCTGGATATCAATAGCATCCAGGATTGCCCTGCCTATCTTTGCATCATCAGGAAACAATCAAACATATATTGATTGGATTTTAACAGTATAGATGCAACACGGACTGATAAGAAAATAACTATTTATTAACTTAATTGCTAATATTTCGCTGGTATTAATTATATCCAGCATTTTCAGAGCACACAAACAAAGTTTGTTACAGACTAGTATCAGTAATCATAGCATGCAACACAAAGATAAAGTTCTAATTAGGCGCCATCTAAGTTTAAAAAAAAAAAAAAACACGAAAGAGAAAAAAACAGATATTAATTTGGTCTTAGGATGACTGTCTCCCAAATCTTTGGTAGATTTATACAGCCATATTTGTTGAGCTTTGGAGCATGTTTCAAGGCTTCTGTGCAGTACTTTTGTTTTTTTCCAATTGATCCTGTGTGCAGGGGTATCCAAAGCATGGTCTGCCAGACCCGACTCACCATAGCGAAAGTGCCGGATATATTTTTTGTGTTCAATGAGGTGGATGTCCACAGTAGGAAGAACTGTGGACATTCGCTTCAGTGAACACAAAAAATATAGATAGAAATACCTGTAAAAAAAGATATATATGGATAAACAAAAAGATGATAAGGATAATGCAGCTGTTATTGTGAATCAAGAGGAATACAACAACAACACAAAAAAACAGAAGCTTCTAAATGACCATTCTACTTACCAATTACAAATTATTGAAAAAAAAAAAAAAAAAATATATATATATATATATATATATATATATATATATATATATATATATATATATAATTTATTAGAGAAATGAAGAGAAAAATTCAGTAGAGAAATTGGAGCTATAAGACCAGACATGCCACTCCAAACTAAACTAATCTAGGTGGTACCACCTAGATAGGACTTGTTAGAGGTCCCACTTGACATCCTAGGTGGCCTAGGATGTAAAGTGGGACCTCTGACAATTGCTGTTTCCAAAATTTTGGGAAGTTTTGTGCATCCGTATTTATTTAAATTCGGTTGATTTCTGAGTTCCAGAAATCAACAGATAGACCATAGTCATGATTAAAATGTATGATTTGTGTTCTTCTAAACGGATGGTCACTGATCTACCTGTCTGTCAGAAGTAAGCCAGCTTGCAGGTACAGAGTACTTTATATACTCCAGACACTGAGAGAGGAGGGAGCTGATATTTGATAGAACGGATACGGGTAATAACAAGTTTCCAGTGGGACTTAAAAGCTGTGTAGAGGTTGTACTTTTTTAAAGCCCTGGCTAGTTTTTCTGATGTGCCACGGATGTAGGGAATAGCAATGCATTTCCGAAATCCTTCTGAAGAGATGGCTGAGGATTAAGGAAGGAACTGATTATTTTTTTTAATTCTGTAATCACTGTAGCCATTGGAAAGGAAGGATTTGTGTATGTGGTTGAGTTCGGTTGAAAGAGAGGTTCAACTGAAACAAAGATTATGGGTTCTATTGGTTAGAGTTTAAATAATGCTATATTGAGAGGAGTAGTGGTGGGAAAGTTTGTGAATGTATTTGCCTGTGTGAGTGAGTTTTCTATATACAGTGAAGAAAAGGTTACCATTAGGAAGGCATTTTACTAAGGTATCTAGGAAGGGTAAACTATTGTTATTTTCCTTTTCTATCGTAAACTGGATTCCTGGATGTATTTCTTTAGGATTTTTTGTTAATTTTTCAGATGCACCAAGGATATATGGAATGGTGATAGACCTTGAGTAATCTCTGCTCTGAAGAGAAGGAGAGAGAGGTTGCAGTTACAGGATTTTAATATTTTGTAGGAGCTGTAGCCACCAGCTAAGAAAGTATTGAGAATGTGGTCACGTTCAGTAGTTGGGGCATCTATCAGAACTGACTAATTTTGTCCTGTTATATAGGATTTTTATAATCCCATTTTGTTGGTTGAGGGAGTAGGTGGGATGACTGCTGATGTATGTATGTTTAGTTTCTCTGTAAATGGAGAATGCCAGCGATCCATCAGGCTGGCATGTAATCAGAGTGTCTAGGAATGGGAGACTGTTGTTGTTTTCCTTTTCTAAGCTAAACTGGATCCTGTGGTGTTGATTCTTTTTAGATGTGTTAAGAAAATGTTGAGTATCTAGGACATGGCCATGTGGGCAAATAGAGAACACATCATCTACACAAAATGCAAAACAGTGATTATGGGGGGGGGGGGGCAGAGTTTAAGGCTTTTTCTTCAAGGATCTCCATGAAGAAGTTAACCCTGTAGAATTTTCCTTGCAAAATGAAATAACCAGGGTTCACGGTGAACTGAAACAGGACTGACATATCGGAAGTAAATATAGCTTGCATAAGGTCTAAGTCTGAGTGGGAGATTAGCAAATAGAGAGGAGACATCAAATCTGACCATTATGTCAGTGTGTTGGAGTGCGAGGTTTTCTATACTGGTTTTAAAGTGGGTCGAATTTTTTTGTGTGTGTGAAGGATTGTTACTAATATATTGTGAGAGCACTTTGGCTAAATGTCTGGCTAATTTGTGTATATCCTACTATGGCCAAACAGGCAGGACAGCCAATATCAGAATTTTTAAATACATGGACTACATCTGGTTCTACCATTACAGTTATGCCACTTTGGTGTTGCTGACCACTTTGGACACCTACTACAGGATATGCTGGAAGAAGGCCACTCTATTGCATCACAGCAAATATAAATATGAGAAGCTATTCCTGGAATCTGCCTCAGCTCTGAGAAATGTTTCCAAACCTCCACAAATTCAGGTGCATGAAACTGCCCAAAATTTGGAAAGCACTCATCCTCAGATCTTCAGCCCAACAGCCAAGATCACTCAATTTCGCCCACTGGGGAGAGGAGCTATATAAGATTCTAGCCCCGACTTTGATTGTCTTTCTTCAGCCTCATTTACTTAGTGTTAGCACCTGCATGCACATATCATTGTTCTGTGATTTCTGATGATGGCAATGTAACATTGCCGAAATATTAAAGATTATAATTAATATTCACTATACATTGTAATTTCCTGAAAAACAATAGTTATAAATAGCCAACATATAAGCCTTTCCACTAGAATAGTACAGCTATTCTCAAACTTTTAATTGGGCTGCTATGTAGATAATATGTTCATCATTTGGTACCATGGGCAAGACTATTTAGATTACTTTGTAAATCAACCAAACACCCAACTCCTAAAATATACTTCACATTAGAAAAGAATCAAATAATGGGCTATCCTTTCTTGACACACTAGTCACTTGTCTTTTTAATATTTCACTAACTTCTGTTTATAGAGTGCCAACACACACACGCACAGCGGAAGATGCCTACTTGTAGTATACATCTTCCACTCATCTTCGAATAATCACATCATCGTACAGTCCAACAGCTCGAATCCTCACAATGCTAACTCATAGAGCAAGGGTCTAATTCTTTTAGTGATGCAGACACAAAATTCAGCCACCTTTACTACACTTTTTTTTTGATCATGCCCACATCTCTTATAAAGCGATTAAATACTACATGGGCTGCCTTCCCCATCCACAACAAATAAGAACAAAGCACCACTATTCCTACCTTTCACACTCAACAGACAAAACATTAGGAGTCATGGGGAGTTGACATTGGCATCCTCTGCACAGAGTGAAATGTAGCCAAACTGAACACAAACAGTAAATAGACAGACATCAGGGATTCCCAACAGCGTATTGTAATCGATGAACATAAGTAAATGTGATGATCTTAGCAACTTTTATCGTGGACATATTATCGGTATAAGACAGATGGTCATTCTATCACCCAAGCGATAAAACCTTAGGGTTCTCGAGGGCAACTCTATCAAGGGTCTGCCATGAGTATGTCATCAATGGATGTACCATCACCCAGCAAGCAAGCGGTGGCCAACCACATGCCACTGATGACTAGGGTCAACATAGACTGTTCAGGCTCATAAGACCAATCGCAGGGCACCAGTGACACAAACCACATCCAGTTTCAATGTCAGAGGTCCAAGCAGTAGCAGTGAGTGAACAGTATGGCATACCCTTCACAGCATGGGCTATGGGAAGGCATCAAATCAGGACCATCAAATCCAGGCCTCTGCAGAGTGGACCAGAGTCATGTGGCCTAATGAATTCCATTATCAGTTGTACCAAACTGATGAGAGGGTGCGGCATCAACAGCATGAAGTCATGGTTCCATCCTGCCAGGTCAGCACTGATGGTTTGAAGAGCCTTGTCATGTAGCAGGATGGAGCCATGGCTTCATGCTGTTGATGCCACACCCACACACAGCACATTCAGCAGCTGATGGTGTTTTGGCAGGACAATGCATCACCACACTGGGCCACAATCACTCAGGCATGTCTCGAGGAACACTCATCTAAGAACCCCCCCCCCCCCCCAAGGTCCATGGATTTAAATCTGATCGAATCTCTCTGGGATGACGTAGAGCGAGACATCAGATCCATGTCCAGAACTGATGTCTAATGAACAGTTGTGGACAATGCTGCAGATATGGCTGGAAATACCCACTTATAAAAGAATTATCCATTATTGATTGCATATGCATATTTCAGACAGTGTTACTATTTTCACATTCATGTGAAGATTCATGTAGCTATACTACCATTCACCAAACTGTTAGCAACCTGTCTGTACACTGTGAAAAACAGTGAAAAGTTCAGCACATGAAATAATCTCAAACTCAATGGAAAGCAGGCATCATTAACAAAAATCTCAACAGAAAACACAAGGTGCAGAAATGTTACAAAAATATATAATTACTATTATATAAGGTAAAAACTAAAAATAATTATGTTACAGATGAAATAGACAACGGTGAGGAGAGAAAGTAAGAAGTAGCTATAGTAGTTAACACTAAACATGAAAATAAACATCTTGAATGACCAACACTTTCAAGTAGAATGATGTGGATAAATTTCAAAATAGAAAATTTGGACAATGATACTTATTTATGCCAATGGTCCTGTAGAAGATTCTACTAAGATTTACAGATGGACTGCACTACTGATAAAGAAAAAGGAAAAGCTAGTTCTCATTCCAGATCTAAATAACAGAACAAGGAATTAATAATAGACATAGGAATGCTTAGGAAATTATTACAAAGTACCTGCTGGATTTCTCTTCAAGACATAGACTAGTCATTACTATTACATTTTTCATATGGAGAGAGCACATGAAAAATAATAAGTCTTACTTACAAGGTTATCTATACTTGGGTTAAGGATTAAACTAAATTTATTATCTTCATAGAAATAGTGATGAAGATATTGCATATATTCATAGTAGCTACTATAACTATGGAGGACTAATTTATTCCTATCAGTAATCTTCAAAAACTGTGTTAAACGATTATTAGAACCATATATTCTTAAGAATTAATAATTTTTTGTTCGAAATACTTTGGCTTGAAACAGAAAGGCCATCATCAGTGTACAAGCATGTTATTATTATTACGGGCGACTCCAGGGAGTCCTTAGACTCATCAAGGGAGGACCTAAACATCATGTCCACACAACTATATGACATTCTCACAGTATCTATCATACCTTGCCTTGAACTCACTCACCATCATAGCACCTACAACAGACTCTGGCAGCTTATTCCACTCATTTACCATTCTAAAAGTAAAGAACCCAGCTCTAACACCCCTGCTAACCACACTCTTGCCCAGCTTACACAGGTGTCCCCTAGTTCTCCCACCACCAATCCTGATCTCAAAAAATCCTCTGAATTAATCCTATAGTCCTAAATCCTAAACCCTTTAGCAATTTGAATGTCTCAATCATATCTCCACTCTTTCGCCTATCAACCAATTTCTGCAACCCCCACAAATCTTCAACCTATTCTCATATGGTTCATTCCATAGACCCACTATCATCTTAGTCACTCGCCTCTGGATCCTCTCCACCTCCTCCCCATCAAGAAGGAACCTAGGTGACCAAATCTGGGCACAGTAGTCGAGATGAGGTCTTATCAAGGCTCAGTACAGAGGTACAATAACTTGCTTGTCTCTGCTCGTCAGGGTATTTTTCAACAACCAAGTGAGTTGATCAGCTGATTTAGCTACTTTTGCAATGTGCCCCCTAAACTTCATCTCCCTATCCACCAACACTCCCAAGTCCTGGCCTCATCAATCTCCTGGAGTACAGTTCCACCAACATGGTATACTGCTGCTAATCTTTTCACCCCAAAATGCATAACCTTACATTTTGTCACATTAAATTGACATCCATTCTCCGTAGCCCAGAACTCCAATCTATCTAAGTCATCCTGCAAGATTTTGACTATTCACTATCGCCCTACCCAACTTTGCATCATCAGTGAACAAATGAACTGTTCCTCTTAGATCCTTCCCTATATCGTTAATGAACAGATTAAACAGCAGTGGTCCAAGAACAGAACTCTGCAGCACACCACTAGTCACAGGCTGTCTTCTGGACGGCTGTGACTAGTGATGTGCCGATATATATATATATATATATATATATATATAGACTACAGAAATAAAGACTATAACTTATGTTCATAAGTTATAGTCTTTATTTCTTTTTACATATTTGAGCCAAGTGCTAAAAATGACACCATACAATAATGATTACAAAATAAAATGAAATTAAAAATAAAATACAATAAAATAATTTTAAAAAATACATGAAAAAATTTAAAAAAACATGCAAAAATGAGAGAGAGGGGGTGCTTGCCATTTATTATGATGAGACACTCCCAAATCTTAGCAATAGATATACTGTGACTAATAAAGTCTAAAAACATAAGCAAATATACATAATAAATGATTTATTGATTTAACATTAATAATACATGATATGTTCTATGCATAGCCCCTCATTAGCAGTGCATAATTCAGTGCACTGTGCAAAACTGTAATGAATGTGGTACATTAATGTAGCATTTTTATGATGCATTGCCTCAGATGTATCTGTTTGAATTTTAATAAATAACACAGCACCTTTAGCATACACCCATTGATTCATTGGGCATCATCATATGCCAAAGATCACTCCATGCCTGGAGTACAGTTATATCCATGACTACCCTGTGGTAATTGATGTGCCACACCAATTACCACAGGGTAGTCCTACTGAATGATTTTCTGGAAGCTTCTCCAGAAAAAGTAATCAAAGGGGGTGCAGATCTGTCAAGTATGCAGCTCACTCCACACAGCCACAGCACACATCCGGTTTTGCAGATTATCATCTAACCAGTTCCTCGCCAATTTGACATAATGTGGTGGTGGGCCATGATATTAGAACATCTTTGGGTGACCTTACCCTTTGCCTGTCAAGTACAGGCATTAATTAGTCTCTCATCTTGGTCAAATACGAGGGTGGTCTGAAAAGTTCTTGGCCTAACAATGAAAATACGAATTTATAATTTCAAAATTATTTTTATTTTTCAACATAATCTCCCTTAAGATTAATACATTTATTTATTCCAACGATGCTTCAGCATCGTTATCCCATCCCTGTAGTGGTTCTCAGTAAGATCTGCAAAATACAAAAAAACACAGCCCAGCAAGGAAGAGATTTAGTTTTGGGAAGAGACAGAAGTCAGAGGGAGCCAAATCTGGGGAATAGGGAGAATGTTCCAACAATTCATAGTGCAGATCCCTTAATTTTCCCATTGCCAAAAACACCTTTGTGGACAAGTGCATTGTTCTGATGAAAGATGATTTTTTCTTCTGCAAACCGGGTCTTTTCTCAAGAATTTTTTCATCTAGTCTGGTTAAAAGATTGGAATAATATTCCCCAGTTATTGTTTTACCTTTATCAAAATAATTATTAAACAAAATGCCTTTAGCATCCCAGAACACCGATCTCATGACCTTTCCTGCTGATGGAACCGACTTTGTCTTCTTTGGCGCTGAACAACTGGCTTCTGTCCACTGTTTTGATTACTGTTTGGATTCTGGTGTATAATGGTGATTCCAAGTCTCATCCATAGTAATAAATCGATGCACAAATTCAGTTTTATTCTTGTTAAAATGCTCGAAGTACTGTTCAGAGATTGTCAGTGCATGTTTGATCTGCTGTGACCAAGCATGGCACCCATCTTGCGCAAAGCTTTTTCATTTGCAATTCTTCATGCAAAATACATCCTACACGTTCTTTTGAAATACCTATAGTCTCAGCAATTTCATGCACTTTGTCTTGCCAGTCATCCAATACCATATTGTGCACTTGATCAATGATTTCTGGTGCTGTTATACTTTTTGGATGTTCTTCACATGGCTCATCTTCAAGGCTGGTATGACAACATTTAAACTCGACAGCCCATTTCTTAATTGTCGAAAACGAAGAGGAATGCCCATAAACTTTTATGTACTTCGAATGAATTCCTTTTGGTGTTAAACCCTTCTTTTACAAAGAATTTTATAACCGCACAATACTCAATTTTATCCATTTCAAGTGATTCAGACAATTTTGCTTCAGACAGCTGTATACTTGATAGAATGACTTGCAATTTCACATAGATGCTTATGAGAGATGTACCAACTTAGAAAAAAAAAAAAAAAACGCTTGCTGATAGTGTTGCCATCTATGGTCAAGGCTGAGAACTTCAGACCACTCTTGTGTAGGTTCACCATTCAGGAGGTTTTCAACTTTTCTGCCTATTTTCATTGTTTTTGTCTTTTTATTGCTAATTTTCATATGAAATTAATTACAACAGTTATTCAATTCAGTCAGGAAATCTTGTAGACTTGTACTGGATTTATTCAGAAATATAACATCGTCTGCATTAAGTAAAGAGCTAAGATTAACCAATTTTCATATCAGATTTAATATCACTTTCCTTCATAATGTAATCCATATAGATAATGAATAGCAGTGGGGATGATATGTCCCCTTTCATGATTTTATCTCAACCCATCTTGTACATCATTCAATTCTGACTGATGACTTGAAACTTAAAAAGAGACCTTGTTATAATCTCCTGTTTACACCACATAACTGTAAAGTTTTGAAGAGTTTTCCTTTTTGCACATTGTCATATACCTTCTCTAGATCAATAAAACTTAAAACAATCCTTCTTATATTCCCGAGATTTCTCAGCTATTTGTATTAAAGTGAAAACATGATCCTGTTATTTAGCTTGAATCCAACTTGTTCTTCACCAAGCATCCTTTCCACAATTTTACTTAATTGTTTCTCAAGTATCCTTGCATAAATCTTACCAGGAACACTCAACAGAGAAATACCTCTGTAATGCTCTCAATGTTTTATTTCCCTTTTATACTAGAGTTGTTTGAAAAGGTAAAAAGATAAGTAGTTAAACATATTTTTTTTTTTTTTGGAAAAAATCACCTTTATTTCTCAACATAGTCTCTACATATTTGGTCCAGCAAGTTTCCAATTTTTTCATCCCATCTAAAAAGTAGGATTTTTCAAATTGTGCAAAATGGTCACTGACAGCCTTGATGACATCCTCGTTAGAAGAAAATTTTTTCCCACTGAGCCAAATTTTTAAGTTTGGGAACAAGAAGAAGTCACATGGGTCCATGTTCCATGAATATGGTGGATGTGGAACCAATCCAAACCTCAATTCGTGCAATTTTGCCATTGTGACAGAATGTGTGGAATGGTTAAATGTGTCTTGATGAAAGAGCACTTTTTTTGTGTGCTAATCTTGGCCATTTTTTCTTCAGTTCTTTTAAACAGTCCAACAATGATGCATAATAGACTCCTGTTATTGTCTTACCCTTTTCCAAATAGTCTATCATGATAATTCCTTAATACAAGTTATTCACATTTGATGTCCGTAGACGCCGTATGGTCACTGCTGTACCTCACATGGTTTTGGCAGTGATGTCTTCTGCTAGGATAAGTGGTAGGGTCACAGATTCCCTTTCCACACAAAGTTTGTAGGACAATCACAAACATCCATGGCCATGGCAGGATTCGAACCCACAGCCTCTTAGCTGGAGAGTGGATGCACTAACCACTCGGCCAACCAGACCAGCTGGGAATCTCAAAAAACAGTGGTCATCACCTTCCAAGCTGACAAAACGATCTTCACTTTTTTCGGTGCTCTTTCACCCGGGCATTGTCTACTGTTTTCACTGCTGCTTGGACTCTGGTGTGTAGTGGTGAATCGAAGTTTCGTCTACAATCATGAATCCACACAAAAAATCCTGTGAATTGAGATTAAACATCGCCAGTCAACAATCGCGGCACCAATCATGCACACAGCTTTTTCATGCAGGATATTATACACCTGTTCAGTTGAGATGCTTACAATCTCGGCAATCTCACGCACTTTCACTCAGCGGTTTTCCATAATGATACCATGGATTTTGTCAATCATTTCCATCGTATGACCTCAGTTGGGCGCCCGGAGTGCACTTCATCTTCGATGGACTTACGACCATGTTTAAACTCATTTATCCAAAAATAAATAGTCTTTAATGCTGGTGCAGAGTCCCCATGAACTGCATCTAACTCGGTTTTGATCTGTGCAGCCGCCCACTTCTTCAAATAAAAGTGTTTTATCACTGCACGAAATTTGTTTTCCTCCATTTTTAAGAAAAATGTGAACACAGTCATTTTAAATATTTTCCAAATGAGAACTACACGTCGCATGTGGCTAAAATTTTGCCAGGGATCATGAAAAAGATACGTGCCGATACTGGTATGAATGAATGAATTGTGTCGCCGTCTATTGGAAATTTACCAAACTTTTCAAACAACCCTTGTAGATGGGTACTATGAGAGCTCTGCTCCCATCTGGAATTAAACCCAAATGAAATATGCATGTAAACACAAGAAAGATATTTAATTAACCAAATTTTTTGTATCATTAAAACAGCAAATATGTAATTAAACCCTCTGACCATGCCTTTTGAATTATGCAATAAAGCCACTATAAAACTTTTATACCTGCATACTTTAACTTTTCTGGCTGAATTTTATCTACTTCAGCTGCCTTTCTACATTTCAGGTTTTTGATTATTTTTTCTATTTCAAGTATGGATATGTATTCCTGTTGGGAGTTTTGTACCATCATGCCGAGACTGCGTTTCATTTAGCAATCTTTCAAAGTAATTACTCCATGCTTCTAGAATACCTTTATATTCAGTTTTCATGTCACCTTTATCATCACAATTCATTTTACAGTACTTTTCCCTCCATTTCTAAGCTTTTTCAAATAACTTTCAGAATATTTTGCCACTTTCGTGATATTTATTTTCTCTGTTCTTCTTAAAATCTCCCCATGACTTTTGTTTAGCTATTTTTACACAGTGCTTCACTTCATTACATTTTTCTCTGCATTTTCTAAGAGAACAAGCTGACTTATTTGTCAGGAAATTTCAATATGCTTTCTTCTTTTCTTGATTTTTCTATCTTTGCCACTTCAGCATATATTTCTCTGGCTGAATTGATCATTGTTTTTTAGGGTTTGCAATTGAATCTCCAAGGTTTGGTTCTTATTTACAAATTCTTTCATTTTTTGATTCAATAATGTTGGTGTATTTCAGTCACCTCTGAAAAATGCAAAACCTAGGTTCATTTTAAAACTTTCTTACACACTCCTCTTTTCAATATGAAATTCAATTTTATTCTGCTCAAAACTAAATAGCGATCACTTCCTATTTCAAATCCTCTATATACTCTTGTGTCCTGAATCAGTGGGAAAACAGTGCTATCAACCATAACATAGTCAATGAGATTTTTCTTATTTCTTGCATCTTCTCTTCATGTGAATTTATACACATATTTATTTTGGAACATGGTGTTATTGATAACTAATCCATGTCCTGAACAGAAATCCAACAGGCATTTGCTAACGTTAAACTAACAACATACAAAATGGTCTACAAACTAATCACAGGCTAGAGACCAAATACAAAAAAGTATTTGTATAAGTACTGAGAATAAGTAGGGAAGTAATCAGTTAGAATCAATGGTGAAATAATGTTTAAAATGAAGATATCAGAAAGGAACTCATCAGTAGCATTCAAGAAAGTGTGAGCAGAGTTAATTCTAGTATAGTGACTTAAACAGAATGCCAGGCCAGAACAGTGTTGAGTGTCAGAATGGAAAGGAAAAGACCAAGACTAGGTAGTGTAGTGTAAGGTAGTAATGTGTTAGTAAAATGAGCATAACAACAAACAATTGAAGACATGACAAACAGATTAATTTGAAGAAAGGAGAAGTTAGTAATGGCATACTCGATCATGGTGTTTGGGAATAACAGCGACTATAAGAACACTGTATTCAGTCTACATGAATGTATTATTCTTCTCGCCAGATTTCCAGTTTTCTGGGTTGAAAACTTTTCAGTTTCTAGGTGGAAAAGCCAGCTTTGGAAAGGTGGTAATATTCAAATGTTACTTGAGTGAAGACTGTTATTTGATAGTGCAGTAATTTATTTATTTATTTATTCATTTTTTTATGTTGCTGCATCCATGTAAGGTTATTTGCAAACCTATAGTACATTTTGTATTGTGGGTGAGCTAAGGATTTTCTTTTTTTTTTTTTATCAATTTTATATATTTTTTATATTTTTACTTATTTTTTACATAGTCTGAAAATCCTGCTGTTGAAACCAAACATTGAACTTTTTCAAGCCACTTCAGGTCTCTAGTAAGCAGGGCAATGACATTCAGCTCACCCAAAGAATATCACAAAGATGCCCATGGCATCTTTGTGATATTCTTTGGGTGAGATGAATGTGGAATTGAACCCAAAGACTCTTGGTTGGAGAGTGGATATGCTAACCAATTACATGATGAACAGATTGTTTATCCATCAGTGGTACAGATTACATGTAGTGCCCAGTGAGAACAAAAATTTGTTTTTTGATAACTAAATTGTTAATATACAAACATTTCAGTCTAATGCAGCACGATCAATGCGTAAAAGAACACTGAGAACAACATGAAAACCATGGATATCACTAGACATTGACAAAAACTGAATAAAACAAATCAGGACACATAATGCAGTATAGAAGTACAATCACAACATACAATAAAAAAAGTATATTTGGAAATGTATATAATCAAAAGTTTCATATCACTTGCCTTCAATGTTACATGGTGATCAGCATTAATTTCAGTAAATTATGGAGGCTACAACCATGTTAGGAATAATTACTTGAATTTCCCAATGTTTTGACCTTTACTAAGGTCAAAACATTGAGAAATCATCTAAAGTGTACATTTTTACATTTGAAACATGCATGTCAAACTGACAATGATTTGATCAACTATTATTCTACTGGACTGACCTCAAGTGAAAAAAATTATACATCAAAGCTATATCCTATTTATAACATTGTCAGAGAACGAATTCATATTAATACTTTTATTAATTGGTAGTCTAATCAATAATTTAACAAGTGTTTTTGTTATATTAAGATTCTAGATTACTACAGTCCTAATTATAATTTATAAAGAACTCTTTATATAGAAACTAGAATAAAATGTTACATGGGTAGAATATGTGTCATCCATATTCTTGAAATTTTTAGACCACCATTATTGTTAAGATTAGGGTGGTGGATAAGAATTTCAAATGCCTCTTTAAATTTGCACTTATACCATGTTTTGGTGTGATGTAATGAACAGGTACCTTTCCAGTCAATTCTATGTAAGAGTATTCAGAAAACAGAAGAATTACTTAAATCAATCACATCCTGGTCTGCAGATATAGTTCAAACACTACTTTTGCAGTATGCTTGTTCCTCGAGAATATACTGCTTCGGCTGATAGGTGAATGTATCAACAGCCTCGGTTATCATCTACTCAAGAAACTAGCATCAACGTAACTGAAAACCAAAAGAGAAATGTAAAAGAAATGGTAGTGCTGGTAGATACTAATAATTTAAGTGGTGACAAACATAGTATGAGAGAAGATATGAAAGGTCTGTTGGAAGAAGGAGGAAAGAAAAGAAAAAGAGAGTAAAAATTGTAGGATTACTACCTAGATATGATAGTACTGAGTTCAGGAGGGTGATGATAGCAAATGATTTCATGCGCAGACTACGTAGAAGATATGGATGCGAGTTTTTAGATGTGTAGGGTGTGTTTGATGGCAGAAAAGATTTGTATAAGAATGATGGCCTGCACTTGAATTCATTTGGCATCAGAAACCTGGAGAAATTACTTCTTGGTATGAGACCCAATGCAGAGAGTCAGGGAAACTAGATCATCGGGAAAGGAATGGGAAAAATGCATGTGAAAATTCAGCTATGGTATACAAACGTGATAAAGATATGAATGCCTTTGAACATGGTTATGTATGTGGCGAAGGAGTTGAAAAATATGATTTGGGTTCGGACCTTTTAAGTATGACTGGGGAGAGAAAAGAGAAAATTCTAGAATAAGACCAAATACAATGCATATCTATTTATAAGAATAGGTTAGGTCGTAATTTATTATGTCTATACACAAATGCCAGGAACATTAGAAACAAAGGGTTTGAGTTTGTTGCTTTATTGAATATGATTTGACCTAAGATTGTTGTCATTAGTGAAACCTGGCTATCAGAATCAGACATAGTAAGTGGGATCGAGTGTAACGAATATACTATTTTTAGGAATGACAGAAGAGATAGGAGTGGAGGAGGAGTGTTACTAATGATATCAGATGATGTAAGTTCAGTTAGGGTAGAAATACAAGAAAACAATGATGGTAACAATGTCCCATGTAGCGATGAGTTTGAGTCTATCTGGTGTGATGTGGAGGTTAACAGAATGAAATATATGGTGGGGGCGTTGCTACAGACCTAGCAGCTCAGTTGTAGGGGATAAAGAAATACATCGCCAATTTGGCCTTATGGGTATCAAGCGAAAGATCATTATGGGTGACTTTAATTTTCCAAACATTTATTGGATAGTAGAAAAATCTCATGATAAGAAAGAGCAGGAATTTATTGAATTGTTGAGAGACAACTTTCTCAAGCATGTGAAAGAAGGAACTCGAGATCAAAGAGTGTTGGATTTGCTTATAGCGTCAGAAGGGATCTGTCAAGAATATGGCTATTTTATCACCAACTGGTGAGTGATCATGCTGTTCTTTCTTGGGAAGTATCTACTTGTATTGAAGCTCCGATTAAAACAGGCTACATGCTGAACTACAAAGCTGGATATTATGATCAACTTAAAAGAATACTATCTTTGGTCCCATGGTATCAGTTATTGAATGGCAAAAAATGTCAGCAATGCATGGGAATCTTTGAAAAAGTGCTTGAATGAGGCGGTATCTCAATGTATCCCTAGTGTTCGAAAAATAAATAGGTTGGGAGTGAAATGAATGTGCAGCCTTATTAAGCAAGGGATTTACGAGAAGATGATGTGGAAAGAATATCGTGAGAATAAGAATGAGAGGAGTTATGAAATATATAAAGCTCAGGCCAGAAAAGTAACGAGTATTGCGAGAAAAGCTAAAACGGAGTATGAAAAGAAATTGGCCATGTAAGCTAAAGGCAATCCAAAAGAATTTTATCGTTATGCCACAGGCAAAAGAAAGAATGAATATGGAAGAATAACTTTATTGAATGCAGATGGTACACGAGTGTCGGAAGCTAAGGAGATTGTTCAATTAATGAGTGCTCACTTTGCTAAGATATATATCAACCAGGTGTATGTAGCATGGTGCACAGTGCTACTGCTATGTTGGATGAAGAGTTAGAAGTTCATGAAAATGAGGTTGAAGAGCTCTATCATAACCTGGATAAAAATTTGTCAATAGGGGCAGCCCGTTTACTAAAGGGATGTTCAGCCGAATTGGCTAGGCCTTTCACACATTTGTATAACTCGAGTCTCAGCTCAGGAATGATACCAAAAGAATGGAAGGAATGTATGATAGTTCCATTGCACAAATGTGGTGCAAAAACTGACGTGTCTAACTACCAACCTATTAGTATCTCTGGTGTGGTAGTGAAGATTTTAGAGAAGTTGGTAAGAACTCGTATACAGAAATGGGTAGACAAGCATTCTATACTCTGCAGGAAACAAAATGGGTTTACTAAATTAAGGTCATGTTTTAGCAATTTGCTCATATTTTATAACAATGTTGTGGCCAAGTTGGATAAAGGGAATGGATACATTATGATGATGATGTTGGATTTTTCTAAGGCATTTGATAGGATACCACACAATAGGCTGTTGTGTAAGCTGGAGAATATGGGAATGGAATATAATCTATTGACTTGGATCAGGGGATGGTTGACAGACAGATATCAAAAAGTAGTATATACAGTGGGTGTGAATCTGCCAGATTTAAGATAACCAGTGGTGTACCTCAGGGTTCGGTCCTTGGGCCATTATTGTTCAATGTATACATTAATGACATCAACTAGGGCCTATCATCAGATTTGCAATTATTTGCTGATGATACGAAGACAGGTAGGGCAACCAGGGATGCTACTGATATTCAACAATTACAAAATGATTTGAACAGACTGGAAATCTAGGCAAATGAAAATGGCTGTCAGTTTAATGTTAGTAAGTGTAAAGTTATGCACTTTGGTGTGATTAGAGTTCCAGCGACATATTATATTAGTGGAGTTATGCTACAAGAAACTGAAGAGGCAAGAAATCTTGGTGTATTGGTGGATAAAAATTTAAAATTCAAAAGGTCACATAGCAAAAGTTGCAAATACAACTCAGAGGATAATTGCTATGTTGAAACAAACCTTGACATGTAAGGATAAGGAAGTAATTTTGCCTATTTATAAGGCTTTGATAAGACCACACCTGGATCACTGAGCACAAATTTGGTTTCCCGGATTCCAAGGGGATAGAAAGGGTGCAAAAAAGAGTTACAAAGATTATATCCAGATTATGGAATTTAGATTATGAGAACAGATTGCAAGTATGTGGATTACAGACGCTGGTTAACAGGAGAAAGAGGGGTGATATGATAGAGGTCTATAAACTCTTGAATGGGTGTTATAGCATTTCAAGAAATTTTTTGTTATATGGAAGGCGGGGAGAGAACATGGGGGCATCCATGAAAGCTAAGGTTGTTCTCACTCAAGAAAGGGATAAGAGCTAGGTTTTTCTCCCAGAGCAGTGAGTGAATGGAATAATTTGCCCTTAGGGGTAGTGAGTGCATCTAGTTAAATGAATTTAAAAGAAGTTTATTTAAAAGAAATTATGATAGTTGGGTTTGGTAATTTACAGCCTCCCTTGACTCCTTGGAGGTCTCAGATAATAATAATAGTAAATAAAATTGAGGATATCACACTTGATAAAAGTGATTTATTAGTCAGTTTTGATGTCTCTGCCCTTTTCATAAATATCCCAATCAATGATGCAATTCCTTCCATATCCCACCCAATATCAGGGCACTCTTTGCCCATGTACTACATTGTTTATTTTGTGTGGCAAAATAATTTTTTCCTGCAAAAAAGAAGGCACAGCAATTGGCTCGCTGTTATCACCCCCTCCAAAATTGCTAACTTTTATATGGAAGCTTTTGAGCAACATGCTCTAGATTCCTTTATACTGTTGTGTCCCCGTTTTCTCTTTGCACCAACATTTACATTTAGAACTCAGAAAATTGTCCAAAAGAGTCACGTGGTACCTCCAAGCATAAGGTGTTGTCCCTGGATAGAGGTAACTCTGCTTGAAAACTTCTGTGGAATTATATCTCCTGTAACTTTAGGAATATTTATTTTATACTGTGCCAAGGTAATTATATTAAGTTGGGAAGCCTTAATCAGGAGATGATTCCAGAGATCTACAATAATGAATCTATGAACTACAATCGTTGCCTAAAACCTCCTAACCCCTTTGTTTCCCACTTAGGTTCGTATGCTAATCTTTTTGCAGGCAGTACATCGGATTCTATCTGATGAAACACAGATATCTGAAAAATTTTCTATTTGAGAAAACACAAATTCTCAAAATTTAACATGGATTTAATTGAACACACAAATATAATTGACAACTCATATAAATTCATACTAAGCACTAATAATTTATCATACAAGAACATTATTAGTTAAAATTTAGCACATAGACCCACTCATGTGGCAAATTTCTACAGTCTGCACATAGACAAATACTCCTTCCTTGGGAAACAATTACTCCCCAAAATTCAATACTACATTTTCTTACATTATTTCAATGATATGCTCATTCATTCAAAGTTAATAACACATCATGATATATCAACTAATATGGCCTTAGCCAGTTCAATAATTCATTTACTAAGTTCTCTGTAGGATATACCAAGCATTCCTTTTCTTAGCGTGCTACTGTCCTAGCATGGAACTTTCCAGTTATCAGAAACACGTCCCCCAATGTCTCTGGACCCTTCCTATAATAAGTTTGAAACCCATACATATAAAAGGATAAAGAAATTGTAACAATACCATTCACCAAGGCTTTCACACAGTATGTTGTAGTTCCCTGATGACTTCCGGCTGAATCGAGTGTCCCACTGCTCAGCGCTCGTACTGGAAGTATTCTTTCGATCCACGCGAACTGCTTACACCACTCTGGAATGGCTAACACCTTTCTGCTGTATGCAGACCAGATGGGAGATTGACTCTTCCTTCATATAATCAGGAGAACGAATCTCTGTTTCAGCCTTTCATCCGACAATTTTCAACTTTCGTCTGCTGGATATAGGCATATGCTCATCTCCGATAATCCCTCTTAGGACTTTTGCCAGCTGAGGCTGCTTCTTCTGCCCGGTGAAGACGAGACCTCCTACCGCCGCTCCAGGAACTGCACGAACACCGATGAAAAAAATTCGAGAGTGAAAAGGGGATGGGGGTTGCTAACCTTTTTATATCCTTCTCCCAATCGGCAAATCACTGCTACCTCCACAACTCGTCCAACAAATTAGAGTACATCATTTACGTGGCCCTCGCTCAATAGCGTATGCTAAATTTTCTTCACTGTTACCCTACGTGGTCCATGCATGTGTCCGATTGGGGCTTTGATCCCTCCTTCATTTGGCGGTTACGTGACTTTCAACTCTTTGTTTGTGATGAAAAATGCAAGTTATGGTGCTAACATGTAAATTTCAATACTGATCAGGATAACACATTTTATAGTTTTTTTTTTTATTCTACCCTACTGGCTTTGCATAAGTTACTCTTTTATCAATTATACAGAAAGTTTTATTTTTTTTTATAAATAGACAAACTTTGAATTATTCCATATTGCTGACATTTGCATAAATAACCCCCTTTCCTTCCTTTATTTATAAAGTAGAAGTACACACTCAGAAGCAAGCACCTTGTTAAGAATTTCCTTTCCTCCCCCCCTTTTTTTCCTTTTTCTCCACCCCCCCCCTTTTATTTATTAAACTGTGATACATTCAGAATTTCTAGGAATTCTGTTTAATCCAAGTTTAACAATACATACATTTTACAACTGAAATTGAAACAAGGAACATGAAACAAGGCTTTGAATATTTGTTTCAGTGAATACGCACTTAAACATGAATTAAAAGTTATCAGTAATACCTTTCTGAAAGACGGTATTACTATAATACTGTCTTTCAGGACAACTCCACTTAAAAATAAAAATAAATTAGATTACAATAATACTGTACGATTCCATACATTAAAGGGATATCAGGCAAAATAAAGAGAATACCACAGAAATACAACCTTAATGCCACTTTTAAACCTGCAAAATTAAAGAATTTATTCAACTCATCCAACGATTCACTTCCTCCACTGGCCCACACTGGAATATACCGTATTCATTGCGCCTGTAATTTGCCCTATATAGATGAACCAGGACACAATTTCTATCCAAAAAAAGGAACATAAATGGCATATTAAATTTAACAAATATGGTAAATCTGGCATTTCTGATCATGCCCTGAATACTCTACACAGAATTGACTGGAAAAAGACCTGTTGTTTATATCACACCAAAACATGGTATGTGTAAATTTAAACCCTGTGAAATTCTTAACAACTACCCTAATCTTAACAATAATGGTGGTTTAAAAATCCCAAGAATATGGATGTCACATATTCTACTCCCCCATACCTTTTTGTTCTAAGAATTCATTATAAATTATAATTAGGAGTGTAGTAATTTAGGATCTTAGCCTTAATATAACAAAAACGCTTATGTTAAATTATTGATTAGGCTACTAATATTGTTGTATTAAAAGTAATGATGTCATAAATAGGATATACCTTTGATGTAGGCCCCCCCCCACTATAGGTCAAGCCAGTAGTAGAATAACAGTTGATGAAATCATTGTCATACTGTCTGAAATGTAATAAATGTAAATTTAGGATCTTAGCCTTAATATAACAAAAACGCTTATGTTAAATTATTGATTAGGCTACTAATATTGTTGTATTAAAAGTAATGATGTCACAAATAGAATATACCTTTGATGTAGGCCCCCCCCACTATAGGTCAAGCCAGTAGTACAATAACAGTTGATGAAATCATTGTCATACTGTCTGAAATTTAATATAGCTTGTCTTTGTGTGTGTGTATGTGTGTGTGTGTCTGTACTCCAGATGACGACCTTAATATGAAGGTCGAAACATCTAGAAATTAAAGTAATTATTCCTAACATGATTATAGTCCCCCATAATTTACTAAAATGAAAGTTGTATCAGTTATTTAGTTATTACAGGTTGTATCAATTATTTCAAGCCGTACATTAAAAATTCTTCAGATTTCATTTACAAAATCAAGAATCTAAATTAAGTTACTATGAAAATCTGTTCAGTTTCATCAAATCTCTTTTTGTAACGTGTGTCCCCCTTATAGATCTTTTGGAATTTTTATGTGAAGCTTTACCTATCTTCTTCCTTAGCTTGCTGAATCTCTAAAGTTCTTTGCTACATGTACTAACTTCTTCCAATTCCTTTGTTTTAAGCTCTTTCATTCCAGTTCTGGATTCCCATCTCAGCTGTCTTTTTGGATATTATCCATCCAGCATAGCCATGGTCTGTGTCTAGATCGATTTCCATGAGGCTTCATCTTGAATGCTTGTATAGCCATTCTCTCCCCATTCATTCTTTCCACATGCCCATGCTATCTCAAGCTGCAAGCTCTGTCATCAGCTAGAAGTAGGGACCTATAGATTAGTCCATATAATTCATGATTAAGTCTTCTTTTTCATTTACCTGTTGTGTTATCTCTTACAGGTCCATAGGCTTTTCTGAGGATTTTATTTTCAAAGGTTTGCAAAGCTTTTGCATCTTGGTCTGTTATGCTCAAGTTTATTCTCCATAGAAACAATAGGTTTAATGATTGTCTTGTATATTTCTGTTTTAACTCTGCTTGATAGAATTTTGAAAGATAAATAACATAGTAAATGATTAGATCTATTGGAGCTATAATTCTAGCTCTGCATTAGCTTTTATTTCTGTACTAATTTTATTATCTCGGGTAAGCAATGTTCCAAGATATTTGAATATTTTGGAACATTGATTACCATGATTATCATGGGTAAACTGGTCATTTTTCTCCTTGATTGTGATTTCTGCATGCTTTTAAATATTGTTTCATCATGGTTGATTTCTAACCCTAGTTTTACAGAAGTAGCAGTTTTCTAATATTATTCTAATGTCTTCAGCATTTTCTCCAATGAGGCATATCCTAATATTATTGTTCGGTTTGCGTTATCTTTTATGGTTTCTCGAATACATTTTTCTAATGCTAAATTAAAAGATAGGCAAAAGGCATCTCCTTGCTTCAATCTTGTCTTAATATCAAAAGGTTCAGATCTAATTCCATTAGCCAATACCATGATTTGGCTGTCAGTGGTGCAAATGTTGATTAAACATTATGTTATGAGGTATTCCTAGTTCATCTAATACTTCCCTAAGATGTTCTCTACGAATGCTATGATATGCTTTTCTAAAATCTATAAATAAAATATAGACCTGCAGAATATATTCCCTTTAAGTATCTGTAATAACTAATATTTAAGGAATTGACAGCGTATACTAGAAATATAAATTAAATAAACTTTAATATATACTTTCCGATATTTCGGCAAACGTCACATTGCAATCTTCTTGGGAACTTAATACAAAGACACGTGCACACAGGTACTAATAACAGTAAATGAGACTGAAGCTAGGAAGCTAACGTTTTCCTAAAGTCCTGATGGTGTCCCCCTGGCGGGCTATATTGGTAGTTCTTGGCCTTTGGGCTGAAGTTCTTCTGATAAAAGTTTCCCAAATTTGGGAAAAACATGCAAACATGCATCCAAATTTGTTGAGGTTTGGCATGTTCCTAAAGGCCAAGGCTGATTCCATGAATAGTCTTTCATACTTGAACTTGCTGCAATGTATTACTGTGGCTTTCTTCCATCTTATTCTGTGGCGAGTATCCAGAGCGTGGTCTGCAAGCCACTCTGGTGAAATCGGATGTAATCCTTGTGTTCTGAGATTCTGATATTTGCTGTCCTGCCTGTTTGGCCAAAGTAGGACAATTTACAGCTGCAAGGGACCTGGTATACACCAGGTAGGTCTAGGGGAAGTGGTTGGTCTTTAGTGGAGCGGATAAGGGATGCCAGTTTTCTATGTGGTCTGTAACAAGTGGTCAAGTCATGTTTTTTTAAGATTTTATTGATTTTTTCCAAGGTGCCTCAGATGTAGGGAATGGTGATGGATTTAGAGTAATTTTTTTTGTGAAGGGGAGGGAGTGGTGGGGTTGTGGATAACTGGGTTAAGTATTTTTTGGATTTTTTTGGGGGGGGGGGGGGGTAGCCATTGGCTGAGAAAGTGTCAGTGTCACGGATGTGATTTAGTTCAGTGGTTAGGGCTTGATCATTTGAACAGATTATTTTTGCCCTGTTGAATAATGTCTTAATAACTCCATATTGTTGTGAGGGGGGGGGGTGATGGGATTGTTGGTGAATGTATCTGCCTGTATGGGTGGGTTTTCTATAAACTGAGAAAACCAAGGTTCCATCAGGTTGGCGGATGACTAGTGTGTCTAGGAAGGGGAGGTTATTGTTTTCCTCTTTTTCCAGGGTGAACTTGATTCTAGGGTGTTGGTTGTTTAAGTGTGTTAGGAAGGAGAGGAGTGAATCCGGGCCATGTGGCCAAATAGCGAAAACATCATCAACGTAGCGAAGCCATATGGTAGGTTTTTGTGAGGCTGAGTTTAAGGCTTTCTCTTCAAACGTCTCCATGAAGAAGTTGGCCAAGGGTGGGGAAAGTGGTGAACCCATGGCTGTTCCCTCTATCTGTTTGTAGAATTTTTCCTGCCAAACGAAATAGCCTGAGTTCATTGTAAACTGAAATAGGGCTGAGATATCGGGAGGAAATTTAGCTTGGATTAGCTCTAAGGTTTCTTTGAGGGGGACATTCGGGAATAGGGAGGAGACATCAAAACTGACCATCATGTCATTATGTTGGAGTGCAAGATTTTCTATATTGGCTTTGAAGTGGGCTGTTTTTTATGTGTGATGGTGTGTTGCCAGTATAGTGTGAGAGCGCTTTGGCTAAATGCTTGGCTAGTTTGTAAGTGGGGGAATCAATGCCATCCACTATGGGACGTAATGGCACTTCTTTGTGTATTTTTGGGAGCCCATATATGCTGGGGGGGGGGGGTCTAGAGTTATAGGGTTTTAGTCTGTTGGTAATCTCCACAGGCCAAGAAGTGACCTTCTTAAGGAGTCTATGGAGTTTTCTAATTTGTGAGTTGGTGGGATTGTAATCAATGGGGAGGTAAGTGGAACGATCTAATAGTAAAGCCTTGAGCTTACCTGTGTAGTCTATAAGATTGAGTACCACAGTAGCGTTCCCCTTATCTGCTTTGGTGATCACTATTTCTTTGTTTCTCTTCAATTCTTGTAGTGACTTATATTCACTAATGGATATGTTGGATTTTGGAGGTTTTGCTTTATTGAGAACACAGGTTACATCCAATCTGATATCATTGGCGATGTGGTTTGGAAGTTGGCGAATCCCGCGTTCAATTTGGATCATTAATTCCTCGGCCAGTAATTTCTTAGGAGCAATGGCTTCCTAGCTTCAGTCTCATTTGCTGTTATTAGTACTTGTGTGCACGTGTCTTTGTATTAAGTTCCCAAGAAGATGGCAACGTGATGTTTGCCGAAATATCGGAAAGTATATATTAAAGTTTATTTAATTTATATTTCTAGTATTAACTGTCAATTCCATAATTTTAGTTATCATGTTTAACCAGCGTATAAGCTTCTCAACAAGAATAAGTATCTGTAAGTGTAAAAATTTGGTCAAGTGATGATCTATCTCTTCAGAATTCTGCTTGATAGTCACCCATATTTTCTTAGCATAAGGTAAGATTCTTTTTAATATAATATTAGATAAAATTTTGTAGCTTGCTGACAGTGGCAATATCTCCCTGAAATTTTCTCATTCATTTTTCTTTTTCCCTTTTTATATACTAGAATGATTAACAATTCTTTCCATTCTGCAGATATCTCTTCGTTTTCCCATATTAAATTTACTACCTTAAATATATATATATCATCATCATCAAATTCCTGCCATGTACCCTCAAGGGGTGTACAGGATATGACAGTACTACATGAAAAAATTACATCATTACTAACTTCCTATCTACAATTTTCCTCCAAATCAGTCTGTTACTTGTCAAGACCCCAACATTATCAGATCTTATATTTCTATCGTCTAAGGCACTTTGTACCGTATCAATCCACCTATATCTTGGTCTTCCTCTGGGTCGTTTTCCTGCCAACCTGGCAGAGAACACTTGTTTTGTTAATCTTTCCTCTCCCATTCTATTTAAGTGACCATACCACCTGAGATTAGCTCTGCTAACGCATTCCTGGATGCTGACAATGTCATGTTCTTTCCTAATATCATTTTTAATATGATATTGCCATTGATGCCATCTGTTCATGCCTCTAATCTTTCTCAGGACTCTCATATCTGAAGTCTCTAGTCTTTGGTCAAGTGCTTTACTTCTGATCCAGCTCTCAGATCCATAAGTTAAAACTGGTTTGAACACTGTCTTGTATACAGCTAATTTAGTGTTCCGACTAATTTCTCTCTTATTCCATATGAATTTATTCAATTGACTTCCCACGATACCAGCTTTGCTGATTCTGTTGTCTATTTCTATATTTAATTTACCAACTTCAGTAAAAATCTTGCCTAAGTAGCTGAAATGTTTTACTTGTTCGACAGGTTCCCCGTTCACAACACAGTTGACATTTTCAACAATTCTACCTATTTTCATTGTCTTTTTAATGCTGACCTTCATACAATATCTATTACAACAGCTATTCAATTTAGTCAGGAAATCTTGCAAACTTATTTATTTAAAATTTATTTATTAGCAGATTTATTTAAAAGTATAACATCATCTGCAGAAAGCAAATAGCTGACATTAACATCTCCAATTCTGATATCATGTTTAATACCACTTTCCTTCATAATGTGATCCATATAGATAATGAATAACAGAGGAGATAATGTACATCCTTATCTCACACCAGATTTAACATTAAACCATCTTCCTGTACTTTCTTCAATTCTAACTGCTGACTTACAACTCAAATAAAGACTAAGTATTGCTTGATATAATGCCCCATTGACACCATATAACTTTGGTATATTGAATAGCTTCTCTCTTGGCACCTTGTCATATGCCTTTTCCAAATCGACAAAACTTAAATACAGATCTTTGTTATATTCCCATGCTTTCTCGACTATTTGTCGTAAAGTGAAGATCTGATCCTGACAGCCTCTATTTGGCCTGAATCAAGCTTGTTCTTCACCAAGCTTTTCTTCCACAATTCTTCTCAACCGTTTCTCAAGTATACTTGCATAGATCTTGCCAGGAACACTCAGTAGGGAAATACCTCTGTAATTCTATAATTATATATTTTGTAATTCTATAATTATATATTCTATAATTATATATAAATATATATATATATGAGTGGTTAATTCACTTCCTACATATTTGATGAGTTTGGCTACTATTTTATCTACCTGATCTACCTGGAGTTGCTTTATACTTTCTTCTACTTCAGCTAATGAAGATTTAAATATTTCTGGGTGAAAAGTATGATAACATTCTGTTTAAAATATTCAGCAGGTTCATCATAATTTAGGAGTTTGTTAAATTACTGTTCGCTATCATTGTTGTCATTGTTATTATTGTTTTTATATGTAAACCTGTTTTTTTTATTTTAATTTCAAAAATTTTTCTAAGGTTATTCACTGTTCAATGAGCTTCTTTACCTATAAGCATATTAAATTTTTTCAAGTCTGTCAAACAGTCAGATTATTTTACAAGAAAAAATAAAATCTATAAACATTCTGAAGGAACTTTTAGTTCGTTCATCCTTAGTCTTCCATATGATTTCAACATATCAAGGACATTTTTACAATTTATAAAAACACTCAGCCAAGAAACTCAGTGTTTCAATATGTCGCTGTATTAAATCAACAAGCTTTACTGCAGAATCATGTTTATTTTGGAAAGGAAACCTAAGATATGGTATCCTTTCTTATGATGTTCAAATCTTACATAATGATTACATGCTTTCAACATCCACATGCTGAAAGACTATCTTCAGTGGTCATTATGTATATCATTCCTCTGAATATCATACATCTCAAAGGTTTGAATCTTTTGAATCTCAAAGGTTTGAAATCTTTGATCAGTTTAGGCATACTATTTTCTCTGATGTGCAGAGTTATAATTCTATACATTAAAGGTATTTCTGACATGTTGCTCATGTTATTAAAAACTTCAATTTAATGACTTAATGGTTAATGTTTATACCTATCAGTAACACCAGCCATCTATTATCTACCTCCAAAGGTAAATGAATTACTTCCTCTATCTGTAGCCTACTAATTTCCCTATTCATGCTAGGATTTGAACCAAAAAAACTGATGAAAAATGTATGGCAAGATAGCAACTCATTTTTCCATACTGTATACCATGGGTATACAGGTATGGAATAATATTTCTTAGCTTACCTTGCAAATTATCATCTGCTTCCCTCAGATTTTCCTTATTGTCTTCTTCAGTTGTATTAGGTTCTATAATCATATAATCTTCAGCCCTGAAACAAAGAAAAAAAAAATTACACACATTTGTTCTGTAATAATTTTTTCTCTCTTTCTTGACTGAACTAACATGTCATTTCAGAACGAACAATTCACTGATTACCCATTCTCTACTTCTATTTTTAGAAAATAGAAGTCTTATCTGTGCGGGTGTCATTTGTTCAAAAAGAACATCAACAGGTTTTCTTACTTTTTCTCTTCTCAATCCTTAACTCTACAGCATTTTGTGAGTAGAAATACATACACACAAATTTTAGTTAATACTATTAGAGTTATTTGCTAGATTCTGGTGACTGGCACCAGAGCAAAATATTGACTTTTCATCTTTGTGCAGACTAGAAAACCTTACTATTACTGTCACTAAGTAATAATAAGGTTTTCACATCTTAAGAGGATGTCATATACAGATCATAATGGCATAAGAGATAATTAACTGAAGTATCATGGGAGACTTCAACTATATGATATAGACTGGAAGGAGGAAAAGGCAGATAGAAAGATGGAAATGGAATGAATAGTTAGTAAGGAATAATTACCTGAAATATTGTATGCCCACAGATGCGAGACCCTTCCAAACTTGTGCGCATTCCAGAAGAAGGAGAATATCCATTCAGATAACAGGGTAATCAACCCATCTTGTGGGATGAGTTGTTTATTATTACACATCAGAAATTAACTTTTCTTTTATGAATATTGTAGTTTTTAAAGTGGTAACTATTTTGCTTGTATAACAGTTGGAAAATTTTAAGTATAAAGCACGGGATTTCGCATGTTAGTGACCAATTCATACATCATTTATTTCTTTCTCCCTTTCAGCATGAATTGACTATTCTTGGCAATCTGCCAAACCGGGTCTATGAATCGTGGGCGTACAGTATCATGTGTGGAAGAGAATTAGGGGTTTGGTGTTGGATCTGGTAATAGCATCATAAAGTCTACCCATAACTTCAATAGAAACTACCTCCAATTGAGAAAAGAGACCATTCATTCTTGTTTTTGGAGGTTGCTCAACATGCGGACTTCTCGGTCAAGAAAGGGTTTGTGTAAAAAAAAAAAAAAAAAAAAAAAAAACATGTAACGCTTGGAGTAGTACCATGTCATAAGAAGCTAAAAGGAAGGAATACGAGTAGTGCATGGGATATGGACAAGGATACAGTGAATATTGGAGAGCATATCTAGGGTTAGGAGGATAAACCGAGTAGGAGTTAAATGGATGAGTAGTGATATAAAGCATCAGCTGAAGAAAAAAAAAAAAAAAAATGAAGGGAATATAAACAAAACAGTGATCAGCATGTTCGTAAGCAATACAAAGTGCAGATAAGAAGGGCTACTATAATGATAAGGAATGATAAGATAGATTCTGAGAAAAATTTAGCAAAGGAAGTCAAAGTAAATAATAAAAAGAGGTATTTTAATATGTAACAAGTAAGAGAAAGAATGACAATGGAAGGATAACCTTACAGAGTGTCATGTTAGGAAAATGAAAGAAGCAGAAGAAATATCTGAATGAATGAAGTTTTCAAATAAAGATTGAGCATGAAATTACTTCATGCACAAACTTTGTTTACTTACACTTGGATAAAGGAAGAAACCAAGAACACAATTTTTCATTATCATCATCATCAAATTCCTGCCATGTACCCTCAAGGGGTGTACAGGATATGACAGTACTACATGAAAAAATTACATCATTACTAACTTCCTATCTACAATTTTCCTCCAAATCAGTCTGTTACTTGTCATGACTCCAACATTATCAGATCTTATATTTCTATCGTCTAAGGCACTTTGTACCGTATCAATCCACCTATATCTTGGTCTACCTCTGGGTCGTTTTCCTGCCAAACTGGCAGAGAACACTTGTTTTGCCAATCTTTCCTCTCCTATTCTATTTAAGTGACCATACCACTTGAGATTAGCTCTGCTAACGCATTCCTGGATGCTGACAATGTCAAGTTCTTTCCTAATATCCTCATTTTTAATATGATATTGCCATCTTTCTCAGGACTCTCATATCTGAAGTCTCTAGTCTTTGGTCAAGTGTTTTATTTCTGACCTAGCTCTCATATCCATAAGTTAAAACTGGTTTGAACACTATCTTGTATACAGCTAATTTAGTGTTCCGACTAATTTCTTTCTTATTCCATATGAATTTATTCAATTGACTTCCCACCATACCAGCTTTGCTGATTCTGTTGTCTATTTCTATATTTAATTTACCATCTTCAGTAAAAATCGTGCCTAAGTAGCTGAAATGTTTTACTTGTTCCACAGGTTCTCCATTCACAACACAGTTGACATTTTCAATGATTCTGCCTATTTTCATTGTCTTTGTCTTTTTATTGCTGACCTTCATACCATATCTATTACAACAGCTATTCAATTTAGTCAGAGAATCTTTCAGACTTGTAGTGGATTTATTTAGAAGTATAACATCTCCAATTTTGATATCAGGTTTAATACCACTTTCCTTCATAATGTGATCCATATAGATATTGAATAACAGAGGGGATAATGTACATCCTTGTCTCACACCAGATTTAACATTAAACCATCTTCCTGTACTTCCTTCAATTCTAACTGCTGACTTACAACTCAAATAAAGACTAAGTATTGCTTGATATAATGCCCCATTGACACCATACAACTGCAGCGTATTGAATAGCTTCTCTCTTGGCACCTTGTCATATGCCTTTTCTAAATCGACAAAACTTAAATACAGATCTCTGTTGTGTTCCCATGCTTTCTCGACTATTTGTCGTAAAGTGAAGATCTGATCCTGACAGCCTCTATTTGGCCTGAATCCAGCTTGTTCTTCACCAAGCTTTTCTTCCACAATTCTTCTCAACCGTTTCTCAAGTATACTTACATAGATCTTGCCAGGAACACTCAGTAGGGAAATACCTCTGTAATTCTCACATTCAGTTTTATTTCCCTTTTTATATATGGGTACCATGAGAGCTCTACTCCAATCATCGGGAATTCGTCCCTCTGTCCAGGCTTTCTGAACTATGCAGTGCAGCCACTGTAAGACTTTTATACCCCCATACTTCAGCATTTCTGGTCGAATATCATCTACTCCTGCTGCCTTTCCACATTTCAAGCCTTTGATGGCTTTTTCTACTTCAAGTATGGATATGTATTCCTGACTGCATGCCTGGTCAGTGTTTTTTATCACTGTGCTGTCATCACTGCTTGTTTTATTTAGCGGTCTTTCAAAGTAATTACTCCATACTTCAAGGATATCTTTTTCTCCTGTTTTCATGTCACCTTTATCATCTCTAACTCCTTTTACAGCACTCTTTCCTCCATTCCTAAGCTTCTTCAACAACCTCCAGAATATTATGCCACCTTCTTGATATTTATTTTGTATATTCTTGCCAAAGTCCTCCCATGACTTTTGTTTAGCTAGTTTTACACAGTGTTTAGCATTCTTGCATTTGTCTCTATATTCTCTAAGAGCACAAGCTGACTTATTTGACAGGAACATTTGATATGCTTTCTTCTTTTCCTTCACTGCCTCTTTAACTTCCTGTGTCCACCAGGGAGTTCTGATTTTTTTATCCTTGCACACAACCTCCCCACATGCCTCTCTGGCAGAATCAATCAATGTTTTCTTCAGAGTTTGCCACTGAATCTCCAAGGTTTGATTCCTGTTCTCAAACTCTTTCATTTTCTTTTCAATAATCTTTCTGTATTTTAGTCTACAGTTCACATCTGAGAGCTGCTCAACTTTTATTCGCTTTAGAACTTTCTTAGATGTTATTCTTTTCAATATGAAATTCAATTTTATCCTGCTCTAGACTAAATAGTGATCACTTCCAATTTCAAATCCTCTGTACACTCTGGTATCCTGCACCAGGGAGAAAACATCACTATCAACAATAACATAGTCAATGAGACTTTTCTTATTCCTAGCCTCTTCTCTCCATGTGAATTTGTGCACATTTTTATGTTGGAACATGGTGTTAGTAATAACCAGTCCATGTCCTGAGCAGAAATCCAACAGATATTTGCCATTATTATTAGCTTTGCTCTTTTCCCAAAATTTTCCCAAAATATTTTTGTATGTCTCACAATCATTTCCTACTCTGCTATTTAGATCCCCAACAAGGACCAACTTTTCCTTTTTCATTGTGTCAGTTGCTTTTTCTAAAGCCTCAAAAAATTCCTCCACTTCTAGCTTAGTAGAACCTTCTGTGGGACCATAGGCACAAATAAGTCTCATTGTCCAGTTCCCCATTCTCATATTTGTCCACATTACTCTACATGAGACTGACTGCCATTCAAGAAGATTAGCCTCGTATTTTGTGTTGAATACTATGGCTACTCCTTCTTTTCCTTGATTGTCATTGCCTGAATATAACATTTTGTATTTATTGCTCAGAAAGATCTCACCAGTTTTGGTCTTTTTTGTTTCAGTCACCCCTATTATGTCGATCTGGTACTTATCTAATTCCTCAGCTAGCTCCATTTCTTTGCCATTCAGGCTTCTTACTTAATAGTACCGATCTTTAACTCTGGTGATGTTGAGTTAGGGTTTGTTTTCAGATTTGTTCCATTAGCTGACTTTTCGCTGTTCGCCCTGGTTCCATGGCGAAAACAACGGGGGCCTTGTTTAACCGGGCGACGCCCCAGCAGGCATGAAATTTTGTCATGTTGTACCATCATTTTTTATTTTGGTTTAACCAATAAGAATACAATTTTGTCGGCTAAATCCCAAATTGCCAGCCCATCCTCGTTCGTTCATTATCCAGGTAGATACCCAACAGGGTGCACCACGAGAAGGTGACGATTGGACATTAGGTCAGAAGCCCTGGTCGGTTCTCTGCATTCCTTTAAAGGCTATGTGGAGGTCTCCTCTCAGTTATACAGCTTTGACCCTTAAGCACCCCACACAATTTTTTGGTATCTATAATTTATATCAGATCTTACATGGGTGGTCTGAAAAGTTCTCGGCTTTGACCATAAATGGCAACACTATCGATGAGATTTTTTTTCTAAGTTGATACTTCTGTCATAAGCATCCATGTGAAATTGCAAGTCATTCTATCAAGTAGTTTTTTTTTTATACAGCTGTCGGAAGCCACAGTGCTGTCTGTATTCCTTGAAATGGATAAAATTGAGTATTGTGAGATTATAAAATTCTTTGTGAAAGAAGGTTTAATGCCAAAAGAAATTTATTTGAGGTTCATGAAAGTTTATGGGCACTCTTCTCCATGGTTTTCGACAATTAAGAAATGGGCTGGCGAGTTTAAATGCAGCTGTATCAGCCTTGAAGATGATCCATATGAAGGACATCAAAAAAGTGTAACAACACCAGAAATCATTGATCAAGTGCATATGGTATTGGATGACTGGTGAGTCAAAGTGCATGAAATTGCTGAGATTATAGGCATTTCAAAAGAACATGTAGGATATATTTTGGATGAAGAATTGCAAATGAAAAAGCTTAGCACAAGATGAGTGCCGTGCTTGCTCACAGCAGATCAAATATGCACTCACATGACAATCTCTGAACAGTGCTTGGAGGGTTTTAACAAGAATAAAAGTGAGTTAAGGGGATAAAAAATTCCTCACTATTTTAAAGCTGGATAATAATGAGGGATTTTTTTAACCCATTAACTTAATTTATGTCGCCGAAAAAAAATAGCCTCTTGGCCCTTTATCGTAAGAATAAAAGTGATTTTGTGCATCCATTTTTTACTATGGATGAGACTTGGATTCACCATTACACACCAGAATCCAAACAGCAGTCAAAACAGTGGAAAGAAACTGGTTGTTCAGTGCCAAAGAAGACAAAGTCGGTTCCATCAGCAGGAAAGGTCATGGCATCGGTGTTTTGGGATGCTAAAGGCATTTTGTTTATTAAATATTTTGAAAAGGGTAAAACAATAACCGGGGAATATTATTCCGATCTTTTAACCAGACTAGATGAAAAAATAGGTGAGAAAAGACCCGGTTTGCAGAAGGAAAAAATCATCTTTCATCAGGACAATGCACCTGCCCACAAAGGTGTTTTGCCAATAGAAAAATTAAGCGATCTGCATTATGAATTGTTGGAACATCCACCCTATTTCCCAGGTTTAGCTCCCTCTGACTTCTATCTCTTCCCAAAACTAAAACTCTTACTCACTGGTCAGCATTTTTCTTCGAATCAGGAATTGATTACAGCTGTAGAGGGGTATTTTGCAGATCTTACTGAGAATCACTACAGGGATGGGATAATGGCGCTGGAGCATTGCTGGAATACATGTTGAAATATAATTTATAAATTATATTTCAACATTGAATTTATAATTTTGAATTATAAATTCTTAGTTTCATTGTTAGGCCAAGAACTTTTCAGACCACCCACATATATTTCTGTCTTTTCAGACAGCTTTTACTGGTGTCTTTTCAATCCACCTTTATCTTGGTCTTCCTCTGAGACTTTTTTCCTGCCAACCTGGCACAAAAATGTTTGCTTTGCTAATCTTTCCTCTCCCATTCTGTTTAAGTTACCACAACCTGAGATTAATTCTACTAACACATTCCTGAATGCTAACAATGGCAAGTTATTTCCTAATATCTGCATTTTTAATGTGATACATACTGCCATTGATGCTATCTGTTCACTCCACTAATCTTTCTCAGAACTCTCATACCAAGGGACTAAGTCTTTGATCAAGTGTTTTATTTATAACCCAGTTCTCAGATCCATAAGTTAAAATTGATTTGAACACCATCTTTTATACAGCTAATTTAGTGTTTTGACTAATTTCTTTCTTATTCCATATAAATTTATTCAGTTGACTGAATAAATGACTGACCATACCAACTTTACTAATTCTGTTGTCTATTTCCATATTTAATTTACCATCTATTCAGAAGTATAACATCTGCATAAAGTAAAGAGCTAAGATTAACATCAGCAATTTTGATATCAGATTTAATAACACTTTCTTTCATGTGATCCATATAAATAATGAATAGCAGTGGAGATAATGTGTCACCTTGTCACACACCTGATTTACCTCAAACCATCTTTCTGTACCTCCTTCAATTCTAGCTGCTGACTTACAACTTAAATAGAATCTATGTATTGCTTGATATAATGTCCCATTTACACCATATAACTGTAGAGTTCTGAAGAACTTTCCTCTTGATGCCTTGTCATATGCCTTCTCTAGATCAACAAAACTTAAAACAATCCTTCTTCTTATATTTCCAAGATTTCGCAACTATTTATATTAAATTTAGTTTAATCCTTTATCCAAGTGTAAGCAGACAAAGTTTGTGCCCTGAAAATATCTTCAGGACTGAGGTAAGGTGGTACAACACTAGGAAACTCACAGCAAAGGTGGACCAAGCTCTCATCACTCCTTGTCTCAGTATCTCAGTGTTGTACCACCTTACCTCAGTCCTGAAGATATTTTCAGGCACAAACTTTGTTTGCTTACGCTTGGATAAAGGATTAAAGTAAATTTATTATAGTCTAACCAAGTGCAAAATAAATTTCCAACATCTTTCTCTAAATCCAGAGTAATTCAATAATGTGGTACACCTGTTGGCAAATCCTATAGGTAAATATGACCTTTCCTATTGCTTCTGCCTTGATATCTCCACGTTGGGCCTGCCTTCCACTGATGAGACCTCAATAAAGGTCGAAATCGGTCTGGGTAGTGGTCCGTACCTTAATGCATAGCATTATACATCCGCAAGGAGATGTGCTTTGCATTATGGGAGATACTGAGACAAGGAGTGATGAGAGCTTGGTCCACCTTTGCTACGAGTTGTCAAGAGATATTACCACCTTACCTCAGTCCTGAAGATATTTTCAGGCACAAACTTTGTTTGCTTACACTTGGATAAAGGATTAAACTAAATTTATTACAGTCTAACAAAGTGCAAAATAAACTTGTAATATTTGTATTAAAGTGAAAATCTGATTCTGACAACTTTTATTTGGCCTGAATCCAGCTTGTTCTTCACCAAACTTCTCTTCCATAATTTTTCTTAACTGTTTCTCAAGTATCCTTGCATAAATCTTACCAGAGGACTCAACAGGGAAATACCTCTTTAATGCTCACATTGTTTTATTTCCCTTTTATAGATGGGTAATATGAGAGCTCTGCTCCCATCTGGAATTAAACCCTCTGACCAGGCCTTTTGGATTATGCAATAAAGCCACTATAAAATTTTTATAACTGCATATTTGAGCTTTTCTGGCTGAATTTCATATACACCAGTTTCCTTTCCACATTTCATGTTTTTGATGAATTTTTCTACTTGAAGTATAGATATGTATTCCTGACTGCATTCCTGTTGGGAGTTTTCTATCATCGTGCTGACACTACTTGTTTCATTTAGTAGTCTTTCAAAATAATTACTCCAGACATCTAGAATAAATTTATCTTCAAGTTTTCACATCATCTTTATAATCTCTGATTCCTTTTACAGTACTTTTTCCATCATTTCTGAACTTTTGCAATATCCTCCAGAATATTTTGCTACCTTCCTAATATTTATTTTCAATGTTCTTACCAAAGTCTTCCCATGAGTGTTGTTTAGCTAGTTTTTGCGCAATGTTTCACTTTCTTACATTTTTCTCTGTATTCTCTAAGAGCATAAGCTGATTTTCTTGCCAGGAACTCTCCATAGGCTTTCTTTTCCTTGACTGCCTCTTTAACCTCCCAAGTCCATGATTGTTATATTATCTTATGGATAATCTCACCAAATGGATCTCTGGCTGAATCAATCAATGTTTCCTTCATCATTTGCCACTGAATCTCCAAGGTTTGGTTCTTGTTTTCCAACTGACGTTTTTTCTTCAACAATGTTTGTGTATGCTGCTGTTCATTTTAAAACTTTCTTAGACACTCTTCTTTTCAATATGATGTTCAATTTTATCCTGCACAAAACTAAATAGTGATCACTTTCTATTTCAAATCCTCTCTTATATAGTGTTGTGTCCTGAATCAGTGGAAAAACATTGCTGTCAACTATAACATAGTTAATGGGACTTTTCTAAAATTTTTCTTTCTTGCATCTTTTCTCATGTGAATTAGTGCAAATTTTTCAGTTGGAACATGGTTCTAGTAATAACTGGTTAACATTCTGGACAGAAATCCAGCAGGCACTTATTATTATCATTAGTTTTGCTTTTTTCTCCAAATTTTCCCAAAATATTTTTGTATGGTCATGAGAGTTGGGTAATGACCGAAAAAATGCGGACACGAATCCAAGCAGCTGAAATGAGGTTCCTTCAAGGAGTTGCAGGGCTGGCAAGACCCGACAGAGTCAGAAGCTCTGCAAATTGGGAAACCCTCAATACTAAACTGCTGCTTCTCAGTGTTGAGAGATCACAGTTATGTTGTAGGGACACCTGGTCAGAATGCCACAAGAGAGGCTCCCCCAGCAGGCCCTCTTTGCCAAGCCAGAGGGTCTCACTGTGCAGTTCCGTTCTGATATTTGCTCACATCGCTCTACAGCATATTTCCTGAAATTCAAGACGATCATTCTCATATTTAGTGTTGAATATTGCTGTCAACTATAACATAGTTAATGGGACTTTTCTGAAATTTTTCTTTTCACAAATCTAGTTTCCCTGAGTCTCAGACTCAGGGAAACTAGATTTATTAAGGGGTGGGGGGAGTAGATATGCAGACTTTAGGGAGGCAGTTAAGTGTATGAATGAGTATATTATGCTCGAGCGAGTACGATGGACAACAAATCAGAATGGGATAGTTAGTATAAGGCATCAAAGTAGGGATGGGTCAAATGGGCTTCTGCGATTCATGCACACTAACGCCAGGAGTATTAGGAACAAGAAGGAAGAGTTTTTGGCCATGGTTGGCACTTCCAGGCCACAGGTTGTTGGTATTAGTGAAACATGGCTGACAGAAGATGATAAAGCTAGTGGGATTGAATGCGACGGGTATAGTGTGTTCAGGAGTGACAGGGTGAATAAAAAGGGGGGAGGAGTGTTATTGATGATAGCTGATGAGCTTCAGCCAAGGAGTATAGAAGCTGAACTGCAGGATGGGGAAAAAAGCACATTTGAGGCTGTTTGGTGTGAGATAGAATCTAGCAGAACAAAATATACAATTGAGTGCTGCTAGAGACCAGGTGATGGAATAGATGGTGGGGATAGTATGCATAAGCAAATAGAAGAAATGAACGGAAGCAGGGTAATTATTATGGGTGATTTCAATTATGGTAACATTGACTGGAAAGAGGAGAGGGCACATGGGAGGAAGGAATTGGATTTTATGCGGTTATTAAGGGACAACTATCTATGGCAACATGTAGTGGAAAATACCAGGGGGCAGAGAGTGCTGGACCTAGTAATTGCAACTGAGAATGTGGCTGTAACGAACATGACCATGTTGCCACCAATTGGTGAGAGTGACCATAAGGTCATGACTTGGGAGGTGGCTAAAGGAGTCGAATTTACAATTAAGACAGGGTACATGTGGAATTACTGGGTTGGTAAGTATGACAAGCTTAGGTGTGTGCTTAGCTCAATGCCATGGCATGTAAAACTGCAAGGGCTGGATGTTGATAGTGCATGGGAGGTGGTTAAGAACTGTTTGCAGGAGGCAATGGTTGACTGTATACCAAGAGTCCGAATAATAAATCAAGTAGGGGTTAAATGGACGAATAACACTATTAAGCTTGAGCTGCAAAAAAAAAAAAAAAAAAACAATTGTGGAAGGAATTTAAGGAGAAGGGTGACCATCAGGCGCAGGAACAGTATAAAGCTCAGGCCAGGATAGTAACAAGGGTGGTAAGAAAAGCAAAAGCAGATTACGAAAGGAAATTGGCCACGCAGGCTAAAGAGAATCCCAAACAGTTTTTTCAATATGTTGCAAGTAAAAGGAAAAATGCTCATGGTAGAATGATCTTAAAAAATGCTGAGGGTAGGGAGGTAACCGAATCAGTCGATATTGTGGAATTACTAAGCGAGCACTTTGCAAGAGTATATCATCCAGGTGGTGACTTTGCAGGAATGGAAGAACCAACAGCTTATACTGGAATTGTGATGAATGAAGTAGAGGTAACTAGTCTATTACAGAACCTCAATGTCAATACATCTGTGGGATTGGATGGTATACCAGCTTGTGTCGTACGTGAAGCGGCTAAAGAATTGTCAGTGCCCTTGACCATTTTGTTTAATTTGAGCCTCAGGACTGGGTCAGTCCCAAGGGGGTGGAAAGAGGGGAAAATAGTTCTGCTGCACAAAGGTGGTTCCAAGGCTGCTGTTGAAAATTACCGGCCAATCAGCATAACAGGAATCATTATCAAGGTATCCCATTTTCTTCTCATAGAAGAAAATGGGATACTGTATCGGGGACAGCATGGTTTTGTGAAGGGTAGGTCATGCCTCAGTAACTTGCTCACGTATTATAACACAGTGACGGCTGAACTGGATAAGGGTAATGGGTTTACAGTGATTCTACTGGACCTTGCTAAGGCCTTTGACAGGATACCACATGGAATTCTAATCAGTAAATTGCAGCATATGGGGATGGACATAGGGTTGGTGAAATGGATAGGAGGGTGGTTGACGGAGAGATATCAGAGAGTGGTTTACTCGGGAGTAGAGTCCACAAGGCGGCCTGCGACTAGTGGTGTGCCACAAGGGTCTGTTCTTGGACCACTGCTAAACAGCAGTGGTCCAAGAACAAATTAAACAGCAGTGGTTTAATTTGTTCATACATGATATAGGAAAGGATCTGAGAGGAACAGTTCATATGTTTGCAGATGATGCGAAGTTGGGTAGGGCAATAGTGAATGCAGATGACGTCAAAATTTTGCAGGATGATTTGGATAGATTGGAGGTCTGGGCTAAGGAGAATGGATGTCAATTTAATGTGGCAAAATGTAAGGTTATGCATTTTGGGGTGAAAAGATTGACGGCAGTTTACTGCATTGGTGGAACCGTGCTCCAGGAAATTGATGAGGCACGAGATTTAGGAGTGTTGGTGGATAAGGAATTGAAATTTAGGGGACACATTGCAAAAGTGGCCAAATCAGCTCATCAAATCACTTGGTTGCTGAAGAATACGTTGACAAGCAGAGACAAGCAGGTTATTGTTCCTCTGTATCGAGCCTTGATAAGACACCATCTCGACTACTGTGCTCAGATTTGGTCACCTAGGTTTCTTCTTGATGGGGAGGAGGTGGAGAGGATCCAGATGCAAGTGACCAAGATGATAGCAGGTCTGTGGAATGACCTTATGAGAACAGGTTGAGGATTTGTGGGTTGCAAAAATTGGTTGATAGGCAGAGGAGGAGGGGAGATATGATTGAGACATTCAAATTACTGAAGGGTTTCTATAAAATTAATTCAGAAGATATTTTTGAGAACAGGGCTGGTTGTGGAAGGACTAGGGGACATCCATGGAAACTGGGCAAAAGTGTGGTTAGTAAAGGTGTTAGAGCTGGGTTCTTTACTTTTAGAGTAGTGAATGAATGGAATGCGCTCCCTGAGTCTGTGGTGGATGCTGTGACAGGGAATGAGTTTAAGGCGAGGTATGATAGATATTGTATGAATGTCGAATAGTTGTGATGAATATGATTTGGGGCCTCCCTCAATGAGTCTAATGACTCCCTGGAGTTGCCCGTAATAATAGTAATAATACTATAGCTACCCCCCCCCCCCCCGAGTGTATTGCCTGAATTATAACATTTTGTATTTTTGCTTAGAAAGATCTCACCAGTTTTCATTGTTATGTCCCTATGCTCGTTGTTTATTTATTTAAATTTTATATACCTTTTTTCTTTTTTTATCTACGTCTAAGACCCTAACTTTAATATGAGCTTCGGTGCTAAATATAGAACTTATCTATACAATCTGGCCGATCCCTAGATTGATCACGTGCATATACTACTTAGACAAAGGGTTTACCTCAGACTGGAGACAAATCCTTGGTTCTTACTGTCTGGAGATATTTCCCGACTAGATACTGGCAAATTTATTTATTTTGCTGCGCCAGCCAGTATCATTAGGTTAGAAGGTTTCCTCAACCAAGGAAAATTCTCACATAAACATACAGTGATGATCAATCTACCATTAATACTTAGCACTTAATTATCTATATCACCTTTGTCAATTGTCATTTGCAGTCGTGGTTATTGACATACTATTCTATCCCGCTCTGGTTCTAGATTAAATGAGTGGTGCATTGAATTCAATTCTCAGGCCAAATTTCAGGTAAAATACAAAGCACATTTATTGAGATTATAAGATTACAAGTTCACATACATACACTCAACTAAATTAATATCATTCTAAGTTATAGAGCAATTTAGGACAACTAAATTTCAACTTGACTGGATTCTATCATGAGCTCTCTCTCTCTATGAGGTTAAACATTCCCTCTATACAATATACTGACAAAATTTTGCATCCATACAATTATTCTACTTAATTTCATTAATCACTTCACATAACATTATTGACACAATGCATCTATTTAACATTTCTAAAGAAACGTTCATTGGAGTTATGCAGTATCTATCTACAATAATCACTTAAGAGTTCTATACTAAATGTCCTTGCACACTATCTTACAACAATTCTTCTCTTCAAAAGGAAAAACTAAAGGCTGTACATTACCAATTTGTAGGATGTTCAACAGGTCCGTTACTTAGTTCTTAATTCAGCTTGCACTGATCAGTCCTTCTTCCTCTAATGACTAGAACGTCTCAGTCTGGCTTTGACCCACGTGGTCACTCATGGCGGTCCTTAGAAACTGGCTATCTCGAAAGGCTGTCATTGTGCCCGCTCTTGACTCGTTCCATTGCCATTTGTCATCATCCGCATTATCGATTCGACTGCCATACTCAGTTATTCCTTTCCGAAGACGTACCGAGCCAGGACTCTGGAATGACGGTTGTCGACATCAAACTACCAAAGGTGGTCCGGAATTCATGAAGAGGTGAGAGAAAGAGACCCGACATCCACAAAGAATGAAAAAAAATCCCTGTCAAATGGGAGCAGACTCCTTTTATGTTGCACTTTTGGAGCCCTCTTTACTGCTACATTTTTTCTTGCTCGGTACCGACCCTTTTCAAGCAGGATGGTCCCTTATAACATTCTCCTTGTGCACATGGGACGATCCTCTCCTCCGCGTCTTCCAAGAAATACGAGCGTGCTGCTCTCTCTCAAGTGCCACATGCCTTAGGCCAAATGTTCACCCGAAAGTTTCGCCGGCGGACTTTGAACTTTTGATTTTATCTCACAACAAATATTTCATATAGAATACCTCTTAAATTAAGGGGATAAATATCCCTTATTATTTTACAGCCAGTATGCGAAACTCTGAGATCAAAAACTATGATCTAAGAGTTTCATGCCGAAGAACTATCGGCGAATTCAATCGCTTGGATTCACCGATAGTTCTTCAGCACGAAACTCTTAGATCGTAGTTTTCGATCTCAGAGTTTCGCATACTGGCTGTAAAATAATAAGGGATTTTTATCTCCTTAATTTAATTAACTTCGCCAGAAAAAATAGTCGTTTGACTTTTTATCTTAGAATCCCTCTTAATTGTTACAGTTTACAAAACAGATGATATTACTTATATCAAATAATTCCATATTAGGTATCCAATTTATAGCACCTTTTACAGTCTGCTTCTTTACTTAAGCACAAGCATCTCTTTGTAGATTTATTATACTTGTTAAATCCTGAATGAAAACTCTTCATTTAAGATCCAGCATCGTCTTCTTTGTTTCAGTCACACCTATTATGTAGCTATGGTTCTTTTGCTAGTTCCATCTATCTTTTCCAATGATGCGTCTTACGTTGATAGTAGCAATCTTTAACTCTACTCTAATAAAAAATCTACCTCAATCTGAGCTCAGACTGTATGAATGAGAACAAGAACATGTGACATTGTCCAGTATTGTTCAACGTCAATAACGTTATATATCTGCATTCTGTTATTTGAGTTTTATGAATAGCCAGATGGTTATGATTTGTATTTATTAATTCTCTTGTTTAAACTTTAAGTTATACTATTTACCCCTGAAGATGTAAATCCTATGATTTACGAAACTTGTCGGGGAACTATTATTTCAGTGTTTTATATAACTGAATAATAAAAAATGTGGTGTAATCACCGAAATATGTCTTTTGAATCTTTAACTCTGCTGAGGTTGAGTTAGAATATGTTCTAACTCAACTGACTTAGTGCTATTCGTCCTGGTTCTCTGATGGAAACAACAGGGGTCCTTGTTTAATTGGTAGATTTGCAGCTGCTATGAAATTCTGTCACGTTGTACGATCATTTTACATTGTGGTTTAAGTCAATAAGAATACCAGTTGGTCTGCTAAATCCCAAATTGTCATCGCATCCTTGTTTTTTCAGTATCTGGATATATAACTAACAGAGTGCATCATGAGAGGGTAAGGATTGGATATCAGGTCAGAAGCCCCAGATGGTACTCTACATTCCTTAAAAGGTTATATGGAGGTTTCCTCCCAATTATACAGCTTTGACCCTTAAGCATTCCAATTGAAAAGTCATTAGTTTGAATTCTAGAGTGAGAATGGACAGCAATTCAGCCTGTGTGTGCTATGAGAATGTAAGAGATCTAGCAGCCTCTGATGAAGTTGTAATATAAGTCTGAGCTCTGGCAAAGTTCCAAGGGAGTGAGAAAAGATAAGATAGTTTCATTACATAAAGGTGGTTCGAAGACAGAAGTAACAAATTACAGACCAATTAGTATCTCAGGACTGATTGTTAAACTATTTGAAAAGTTGGATAAAAATAAAATTAAAGAATGAGTAGAAGAAATATGATATTCTACAATGGACAGCATGATTTTTTTTAAATAAAGGTAGACTCTGCCTTAACAATTTATTAAATGCGACAGCAAAACTGAATAAAGGCTATATGATGCTGCTGGAATTTGCAAAGACATTTGACAGAGAATGCATTACCACAGGGAAAACTATAACACAAGTTGGAAAAAATAAGAACAGCTATGAAGCTGGTGGGGGAGCTGACAGAGACATCAGAGAGTAGCATATGATGGAGTGGAATCAAGGTAAATTCCTGAGGATGCAAAACTGGAGAGGAAAAATAAATGTGATGTAGATATCCTGCACAGTGATTTAAATAAATTGGCAATGCAGGCAAATGCCAATGGTTGTCAACTTAAAGCTGCAAAATGTAAGGCCATTTTGTGATAAAAATATTATATACTTTGTACCACACTGATGGTACTGGATTTCAAGAAACTGACGAGGTTAGGGATCTAGGGAAGATGGTGTACAGAGATTTGAAGTTAAGAGGAGATATTGCAAAAGCTGAAAAAATAGCTCAAAGGATTACTTGAACGTTAAAGAACACACTGACAAATAAAGAGAGGAAGGTTATTATCTCTCTCTTTACAAGGCTATGATAGAGCCACATCTTGACTACTGTAGACAGATTTGGTCACCTGGATTTCTTGGGGATAAGGAGGTGGAAAGGATTCAAAGATGAGTGACCAAGCTGGTGACAGGTCTGCAGACTGTCCCTGTGAGGACAGACTGAAGATGTGGGCTGAAGTTTAACTGACAGGAAGAACACGAGAGAAACTTATAGGTTACAATGATTCTATAAGATTGACACAAAAGAAAATATTATTTTTCAATACATGATGAGTAGGGAGAGAACAAGTGGTCACCTCTGAAACTTGGGTTAGAGTGTGGTTAGTAAGGGTATGCAGACCAGATTTTTTTTTTTTTTGCTTGGAGAGTGGCGAATTAGTGGAATGCATTTCCAGAGGGAGTTGTGAGTGCCCTGATGATGAATGGGTTTAATGCATCATTTTAAGTGGAATATAAGAATTTAAACTTAAAAACATATCACGTAAGATAGTCATAAAACTCTTTGATCAGTGGTAAGTCGTCAACTGTTGATAAGGATGTATAGGTACATCTAGACAAACTATCGTGTGAATTTTTTTGCACATTAGCAATATATAATGAATGGCAGATTGAAACTAAGGGCTAGAAATATGGAAACTAACCAAGTAGCTAGTATATATATAGAAAACTATCATGTTAGAGTAACAACTTCAATTTAATATAAACCAAAATAATTATCAGACGTTTCAACCTTCATATCATGGTCATTATCTGGAGTTTACACACATATATATACAGGGTAGCGCATAATTAAAGAGGAGGTGTTCAGAGTCCTATAGGGAAAAATGTATTGGATGAAATTCAATCAAACTTGATGTGTAAGTACACTCTGGAATAACATGAGGTTTCTATTTGCAGAAGATAAAAAAATAGTACAAAATTCCACCACCAGGGGCATTTGGTGCTATAACCATGTGATTTGGGATTAATTAAATAGTAATGGCTAGTAGAGACACAAATCAATTTGTGTTCATATAACTTACAGATGTGGTTCAATACATCCTCCTTTCAGATGTTCCAAAAACTGCATTCTATGAATGACATTTTCTACAGAAGAACACAACAGATCTGCATTGATTTGCCACACATGCTATGTTATTCTGCCTTTCAAGGTTGCTAAATCAGGAACATGTCCTTCATATGCCACCCATTTCAGATGGCTCCACAACCAAACGTCACAGGGGGGGGGGGGGTTGAGATCAGGCAACCGAGGTGGCCATGCTGTGGGAAATGCATGACTGTTCACTTTGTATTCTGTGAAGTGTTTTCATAACATTCACTGTACTGGCAATCCAACGTGAGGTGGTGCTACATTCTGCATGAATATGGTAGAATCAAGGCATCTTCGCCTGCAGCTGTGGAACAACAAAGTCACGCATCATCTCTTGATACATAACAGCAAAGATGGTACAAATCATTGATCTTGTCACTGGACCAGCGATTTGTTCTTCGAAAAAGTACTGATCAATAATAAATGACATAGTGAAACTGTGACTTTTGGTGAGTGTAAAGGGATCTGATGGAACACATGATGGTTATTTGTAGGACAAATGTGGCAAATGTGTTAATACTACCATTCAGATAAAAATGTGTCCTGCAACTCAAGATCTTCCACAGCCATACATCACCCATCTCCATTCGAGCTAAGAACATCAGGGCAAACTGCAGTCAAGTTTCTGCATCACCAGAAAGCAAAGTTTGAGTATGGGAGATCTTGTATGAGAAAAACCTCAGAATTTGAGGATTTTCCAGCAGTGGCCGACCACTGCTGGACCCATGTGCATTATTCATTCTGCGTTCCAACTTCGTCAACTTGTTGAAGAATAATCCATTCGTGCCTTCATCCTGGCCTCACTGCTAAAGATCTGCTATTTTAAAATCTTAAAGTTTTTCTAAGATTTGTTATTAGGCCTTTTCTCCTATCCTTCAAATGCCAGAATTCTCAAAGAACTACATTAATGCTACTGTGATGATAGTAAAGCCTGACTAGCAATGCATATTCTGGTAAGGTGAGATCCATAGCTCTTCAATCAGAGTGATGCAAATCCATTTCGGTCTTCTTTATGGAAGACCGAAATGGATTAACTCCAACTTGTTAGTAGAAACAGTGAGATTATGTATGCAAATATCATGTGTAGCGCTAAATGTTCCCTGGTGACAGAATTTTGTACTATTTTTTATCTTCTGTAAATAAAAATCTCATGTTCTAATGTGTATTTACATCAAGTTTGGTCAAATTTTGTCCAGTACATATTTTACTACAGGACTCTGAACACCTCTTTAATTATGGCCACCCTGTATATATCTTTCCCACTGTGTGTGTGTGTGTACACAAAGAAACAAGCAAGCTACATTACAATACATATAATAAGCTGAAGTAAAACTAATTTGGCTAACTGTTATTATTATTATTATTGCATGACACCTCCAAGGAGTCCAAAGACTCGTCGAGGGAGGGAACCTACTCTACAGCTACAGCTCTCCGTTTCTACCTGAACTCAATCCACCAACTACAGCAAACCACATCATCTACAACAATGCCATCTACTGTCCCCCCCTCCACCAGCACTGGTATTTTCAAAGACAATCACAAACATCCATGGTAGGATTCGAACCCGCAGCCTTTTGGCTGGAGAGCAGATATGCTAACCACTCAGCAGATATCAGAACAGTAGTTAACACCAGTGTTCTGATGAAGGGAAAAAAAAAAAAAAAATTCCTGCCTTAATGTTAGAGTGCTGATATCTGTTTGGCTAGAGAGTAATACTGGTAACCAATATATGAAATAAAGATAAAAATTATTGCTTAGAGTCTTTTATGTGAGAAACAGAAGTTATATGGGCTGGATGTGTGCCATCCATACCATTGAAATTTTTAGGCCATTATTATTGTTTACATTAGGACTGTTAATTAAATTTGTGATCAGAGAGAGACCCATTCCATAACTTAAATTTAATGTGACTTTTTTTTTATTTTCCAATATATAGTAAGTTATAGGAGGACTGGATTCAGTATAGTATACCAAATCCAGTGGGGGGAGGGGAAAGAAGATCATTGAAGGTGTAATTATGTGACGTTCTATTTATTTTATCTAATATCTCTTTACACCAAACTGAATGAAAAGGAACTTGTTCCTTACATTGTAATAAATCTTGGTATGAAAATTCTAAGAATATACATGGCACACATTCAGCCACATATATCATCTGGAGAGCTTGAAAGTTCTCCAGTTAACCATCACTTCAAGATTCTGGGCAATAATATTAGTTCTTATTTCATATACTGGTCACCACCATTAAATGTTTTATCTGCTAGTAGTCATCAGAAAAACAGACAGGACTCTAGTAGTTATCCCCACCCCACTAGAGGTCAAGGCAGTAGCATTAATGATTAACCAAATTAGTGTTACTTTAGCTTACTATGTGTATTGTAACACAGCTTGTCTTTTTGTGTGTGTGTGTGTGTATTTATACTTCAGATGATCTTGATATAAAGGTTGAAATGTTGGGTAATTATTTTGGTTTATACTGAATTAAAGTTGTTACTCTAGCATGGTAGTTGTCTCCATAATTTTATTATAGTCAATGCTGATCATTGTGTAAATATGTAAATAAAAGAAAGTAGCAATAATATTAGTTCTTATTTCATATATTGGTCACCACCATTAAATGTTTTATCTGCTAGTAGTCATCAGAAAAACAGACAGGACTCTAGTAGTTATCCCCACCCCACTAGAGGTCAAGGCAATAGTATTAATGATTAACCAAATTAGTGTTACTTTAGCTTACTATGTGTATTGTAACACAGCTTGTCTTTTTGTGTGTGTGTGTGTGTGTGTGTGTGTGTGTGTGTGTGTGTGTGTGTGTGTGTTTATACTTCAGATGATCTTGATATAAAGGTTGAAATGTTGGGTAATTATTTTGGTTTATACTGAATTAAAGTTGTTACGCTAGCATGGTAGTTGTCTCCATAAGTTTATTATAGTCAATGCTGATCACTGTGTAAATATGTAAATAAAAGAAAGTAGCTAGTTAATTTTTTTTTTTTTTTTTTTTTTTGGAGGGGGGAAGATACTTTCAGAAACGCCCACAATGAACCTATAATTGGTTCATTGTGGACATTAACATTATTAAGTGATGGCACCAGATTTATTACATCCTGGTTCTCCAATGGTGGAAGACAAGTATCTCTGATGTGCATATCTGTCCTGGAGCAGACTGTGGTATAGGCCATCAGCTAGTAAAGCCAAAGTAAGACTAGGACTCAAAACCTTCTTAGTGGGTTGACAGAAGAAACATCAACTCAGTTGGATGATCTTTTGGAGACTAGTGAGAACTCACCTGAAGTGCTCTGGGAAGGAGTCTCAAGTTATAATACAAGAAGTATCTCGGCCCAATTAGAAGACCAAGAGACCCATCGATATTAGATTCAACATGGGATCTAATCGAAAGAAGGCAGTTGGCGAAACAGAGACTGAAGAATATAAGAGATTACACAGAGAAGTCAGAAGAGCCATCAGGCAGGACAAGGAAAATTTTTATATTAGTAAATGTGAAAAGATAGAGTTTTAGATGAAAAGGCCCAATTAAGTATGTTGTTTAGTTCATGACCTGAAGCCCAAATTGGGCCTTCAAAATTGCACCAAAAATATTTGATTTGAAATATTCTCCACATAGACATGAGGTTGAAAGAGAAGTTAAACAGCTTAACAGCAATAAGGCCAGTTGCGGATTGAATCCCAGCAGAGTTAAGGCCACAGGAGAAGGAGAGATATTTCATAGATTGGTTACAAGAAAAGAGGAAACAGGATTATGGACTAGAGACAAGAAGAAGTCAATTTTTAATACTACATAAGGGAGATATGAAGGACTGTAAGAACTATCAACATCACCTAATTCCTGACATGTACCATCAAGAGGGAATATGATAGTATACTATCATATTCCCTCTATGATAGTATACAGGATATGATAATATACTACATGAAAAATACATCAGTTATAGATAGGAATAACTTCCTATCTATAATTTTCCTCCAAATCAAGATTCCAACATTATATGATCTTATATTTCTGTCTTCTAAAGCACTTTTTACTGTATCAATCCACCTATATCTTGGTCTGTCTTAGACTGCCTGCCATTCAAGAAGATTAGCCTCATATATTTAGTGTTGAATACTATGGCTACTCCTTCTTTTCCTTGATTGTCACTGCCTGAATACAACATTTTGTATTTATTGCTCAGAAAGATCTCACCATGGTCTTTTTTGTTTCAGTCATCACCCCTATTATGTCGATCTGCTACTTATCTAATTCCACAGCTAGCTCCATTTCTTTGCCAGTCAGGCTTCTTATGTTGATAGTACCGATCTTTAATTCTGGTGATGTTGAGTTGGGGTGTTTTAGGATTTGTTCCAGTAGCTGACTTTTATCTGTTCACCCTGGTTCCTTGGTGAAAACAACGGGGGCCTTATTTAACCAGGCAACGCCCCAGCCAGCTTGAAATTCTGTCATGTTGTACCATCATTTTATATTGGTGTTTAAGCCAATAAGAATACAATTTGGTTGGCTATATCTCAAACTGCCAACCTATCCTCGTTCATTCAGTATCCAGGTAGATACCTAACAGGGTGCACCACGAGAAGACGGAGAGGACTGGACATTAGATCAGAAGTCCTGGTTAGTTCTCTGCATTCTTTTAAAGACTATGTGTAAGTTTCCTCTCAGTTATACAGCTTTAACCCCTTGCAAGAACTATTAGTTTTATCTCCTCATGCATATTAAAATCTTAATATGCATTTTACTACAAGGAACAAAGGAAGCAAGCAGGCAAGACATGGGACAAAATGATGGGTGATAGATGGCATTGATGGTAGTAGTGTCATAGTTGGAGAATTAAGTAGTAGTGGAGAGAATGAGATGTATTTAGTGAATTAGAGTAGTGTGCCCTCCCACGATGAGTCCTTGAACTCCCTGGAGGTGTCTCATAATAATAATAATAAAATTGGTATAAATCTGAAAATGATATCAGTGATTAACAGAAATGACATGACAGGGCAAAGAAGGCTGTCAACTTATCCAGCACATAATTTATATACTAACTTGATTATTTCTCCATATTCATCCCATTTTATCTTCTCCTCTCGTACAGGAAACATAGGATATGACTTTTTGGCTTGCTTGAAAAAACCACCTCCCCGAGGCTTACCCTAATAATAATAATAAAAAAGTAAATAATGGAAACTGGGGAAGGAAAAATGAATGGTGAAATAAAATATGACTTCATTTTATTCAAAACTGAACAAATGATTTGTTTAAATTATTTACAAATTGCACAAAAAAGTATAAGGTAATTCAATGATAAGCTTTCTGATAGTAATTTCAAAATATTTTATATATAGCAAGTGAGCCGTTAATCATTCACACCTTTTTCTTGCAAAAGGGGATCTGAGTTCACCTTCCCTTATCCTCAGCAATGAACACATCACCAGACAGGATCAGATCTCTTCCTTTCAACTGACACAAACACATCAACAGCTTCTAAACAACTAGGAATTCTTTTTGGCTCGAGAAGCTGTTTTGCACCCAACCTGTTACTTTTTCTTCTTCTTTAGTATCTTTCCATCCACTGCTGGATATAGGCCTCTCCCTTAACTTTTCAGTTCTGTCTGCCTTTAGCCAATGTCCACCATCTTGTTCTTTGATTACCTTTTTTTTCACTAGGTATTCACTCAGTGTGTAATTTTATTCACCTATTGCCTTTTAGGCTATTAATGGTCAGTCCATCTCCACTTACATGCTTTACAACACTTCACAATATTTTCTACTCCAGTCATCTAATTCTAGTCTTTTTTTATTTTATCCCATTTTGTTATGCAGAGCATTCTTCTCCAAGGACTACATGCAACCTGTCTTCCTGTTTTCTAGTTGTTACTCATGTCTCACTTCCATAAGTAAATACAACACTGAAATAACGTATATATATTAAAGAGCTTTCTTTTTAAGCTTATAGGTAAATCTCCTAACAAGTGATCTTTATACAACCAAAAAAATGCTTTGTTTCCTTGTGCTTCTCCTCTTCCTCATTTATTCCATCTACCTGTCCTCTGAAACAACCTTCCTTATGTGTTTCCCAACAATTTCAACCTCCAGCTTTTTAAGAAAAATGGCAACAGAATCAATAAAGAAGTGCATATCAGAGTCTGTAATACTCTGCACCTTGTCCTGGATGAGATTTTGCATCAGATAACCTTATCAAGCTCTCCAACAAAGCAGCTATTGGTATGGTGAGCGAAAACACCAAATCTGCAGATATAATCCTTTTCTTCATGCTAACACACTGATCAGAATATATCATGAAAATTATGGAAACTACCATCATATTAGAGTAAAACTTTAGTTTAATATAAAGCAAAATAAACACCTGACGTTTCAACCTTCACATGAAGGTCATCATCTGTAGTATACATATATATACAAAGAAACAAGGTGCACTACAATCTACATGGCATGCTAAAGTTACTGACCAACCATTACAACTATTGGTCTGACCTCTGGTGAAAAAAAAAAAAAAAAAACCTTACTACAAAGCTAGAGTCCTATTATTATTATTGTTTTCTATTAGGTTACAAAATTAAATTTAGCTGGAGAGCAACATGTTCATACAAAAAATTTACTTATATAAGCATACATATAAATTACAACAAACCAGCATGAAAAGTGGCGAATAAAAGGCTGAAAAATTGCTTTGAGTCCTAAAGTTAGGGTTTGCTGGAAAACTAAGTGGGCTGAATGTGTGCCATCCAAATTTTTGGGATTTTTATGCCACCATAATTGTTAAGATTAGGGTGGTTAATCAAAATTTCACAGGCTTCTTTAAATTTCCATTCATACCACGCTTTGCATGATGTAAAGGACAAGTACTTTTCATATCAATTTGGTGTAGGGTGTTAAGAGTGTGATCTGAGAGGCCTACTTCTCCAAAATTGTTAAATTTAATGTGTAGTTTTTTTTTTTTATTTTACAGATAGGGATTTTATATCTAGTTTCCTCAATATAAAGTATATTACAGGTACAATAGATGCAATAAACTCCAGGGTGTGCCAATGGGGGAGGGGAGGATCCTTAGAGGAGTTGAATATGTTTTTTAATTTTAAAGTGGTTTAAAAGTGGCATTAAGATTATAATGGTGTAGAATTCTATTAATTTTTTTTTTGATAACCCTTTAATGTATGGGATAGCTATGGTTTTACTGCAATCTATATTATTTTTTGATAAAATTTTTATGCAGAACTTTATTAATAATATTTTTGCTATTTAAGTTTTTGCAAAGGGTAGTGATATGAGTTAGCATGTATATATTGGCCAGTATGTGCAGGCTTGCAGTAAACAGTGAAGGTTAGACTGTCTGAGGAGGGAAGATGTGACCAGTGTATCCAGGAAGGAAGCGAGTTCTGATTTTCAATTTCACTAGTAAATTGTATGTGCTTATGTTGTTTATTCAGGTGGCCAGATAACAAAAACATCGTCAACATATCTAAGCCAAACCATAGGTTTTAAAGTAAAGGAAACTAGAGCTCGTTGCTCAACAGCTTCCATATAAAAGTTAGGAATCAGGGGAGAGATATAGTGAGCCCATGGCCATACCTTTCTTTTTATAGATAAAAATTTTGTCACACGAAGTAACTGGAACATGGTAAGTGGACAAAGAGAGCCATAATGTTGGGCAGAAATTGTTCTGTAGGAAAAAAATTATGTCACTGATTGGGACATTTGTGAAAAGGGCAGAAACATCAAACTGACTAATAAATCATCTTTGCTGAGTTTTATGTTTTTAATTTTGTTTAGAGGTTGTTTATGAGGTGTTGTGTGTTCTTTATATAGGAGAGGAAATGATCTACCAACTCCTTGAGTGTGATGTGACACTCATTTCTTGGCTAGGTGATAATTAAGGCTGCTTGTAATTTGCTTGCATAATATTACATATTATGCGAACAAATGACAGTCTGGAGAAGATGATGATGATGCTTGCTAAAGTTCATGGAAGCAGGAGAAGAGGAAGACCAAGAATTAGATGGGTGGATGGAGTTAAAGCAACTGGAGTGCGCTTGGAAATTCTGAAAGACGTGGTCAGGGACAGATCTGAATGGCGATGGTATGTTCGTATGATCACCAGGAGTTGAAAACGACTCGATGGAACATAAAAAAATTACTTCAATTATCGGCCGAAGCGAAACGTTATGTTTGTGTATGTTGGGAACACCATCTATTCTGGGAGAAAGGGATTAATGGGGTATTAGTTTTTTTAACAGTGTCCGATGGCAAAGAAGTGACAGACTTAAGTAATTTCACAGTTTTTTCTAGATACACTAATCGTCTTCCCTCAGGCAGTGTAACCTTCACTGTTTATAGCAAGCCTATACATGCTAGCTAATATCTACATACTAATTCATATCACCACCCTTTGCAATGGCTTTGTTATAGCCAAATAATGGCTATAACAAAAATACTATTAATAAAGTTCTTCATAAAACTTCATCAAAAAATAATATAGATTACAGTAAAACCATAGCTATCCCATACATTAAAGGGTTATCAGAAAAAATTAATAGAATTTTTCACCATTATAATCTTAATGCCACTTTTAAGAATCTCTAAGAATCCTCTCCCCCATTGGCACACCCTGGAGTTCATTGGATCTATTGTATCTGTAACTTACTTTATACTGGAGAAACTGGACGTACAATCCCTATTCATAAAAAAGAACACATACGACACACTAAATTTAACAATTTTGAAGAAGAAGGTCTCTCAGATCACACTCTTAACACTTACACCAAATTGATTGGAAAAGTATTTGTTCTTTACATCACACAAAAGCCTGGTATGAATGAAATTTAAAGAAGCCTGCAAAATTTTGATTAACCACCCTAATCTTAACAATAATGGTGGCATAAAATACCCTAAAAATTTGGATGGAACACATTCAACCCACTTAGTTTTCCAGCAAACCCTCACTTTAGGACTCTATGCAATTTTTCAGCTTTTATTGGCCACTATCGATACTGGTTTGTTGTAATTTATATGTATACTTATATAAGTAATTTTTTTGTGTGAACATGTTGCTCTCCAGCTAAATTTAATTTTGTAACCTAATAGATGATAATAATAATAACAGGACTAGCTTTGATGATCATTTTTTTTTTTTCCATCAGAGATCAGGCCAATAGTTTTAACAGATGATCAGTAACTTTAGCATACCATTTAGATTGTAGCGGAGGTTGTTTCTTTGTACATACATCTATACTTCAGATAATGACCTCGATGTGAAGGTTGAAACATTGAGTGTTTATTTTGGTTTATATTAAACTAAAGTTTTACTCTAACACAGTAGCTGTTTCCATTATTTTCATGATGTAGTCTGCAGACATAAGGAATGCAGAAAGATTGCTTGATCTGACAAAGTCTCAATTTTGGTTGGAAGTAAGAATTAATGACCATCATCTCAGACAATAACGGAGATAAATACTTGATGATTAATTGTGTTCAGAGATTGCGCTCGTTTAGGCTGGGTAAAATCAGAAGTTTAATCAGTAGTTTTATTTATATAATGTTGACTCTATATGTTTTATTCAAAAATGTTTGCAATTTAATTTACTTTAATGCCTTTTGAATCAAACTCCTGTAAAAGGTGTTTGATTCAGTAAAAGTGGGAAAAAAAAAGCTTTTTTTTTTTTTGTTAATTAAGAAATAAAAAATCCCTTTCTATTTTTACCTCACTTATCACACCTATTGTATATGTGTGGGTAATGTTTTTAATCCTAAAATTTACCCTAAAATTTGACAGATTTACAACCATTCATGGTTGACACCCCAAAAGAGGAAAGTTACTAGTGGTGTACCCAAGGGTCTGTTGCTGTTTAATTTGTGTGTATGAGGTTTGCTTGAAAAGTTTGGTTAAAAAATAAGTTAAACACATATTTTTGGAAAAAAATCACCTTTATTTCTCAACATAGTCTCTGTCGAGGTCTACACATTTGGTCCAGCAAGTTTCCAATTTTTTCATCCCATCTAAAAAGTAGGATTTGTCAAATTGTGCAAAAATAGTCATCGACAACCATGATGATATCCTCGTTCGAAGAAAAATTTTTAATTTTAGGAACAAGAAGAAGTCACATGGGGCCAAGTCTGGAGAATACGGTGAATGTGGAACCAATTCAAACCTCAATTCATGCAATTTTCCCACTGCGATGGCCGATGTGTGGGATGGTGCATTGTCTTGATGAAAGAGCACTTTTTTTGTGGGCCGTTTTTCTTCAGTTCTTCTTTTAAATGTTGTTATTGTCTTACCCTTTTCCAAATAGTCTATCATGATAATTCCTTAGGAATCCCAAGAAACAGTGGCCATCACCTTCCCAGCTGATAAAATGGTCTTTGTTTTTTTTAATGCTCTTTCACTGGGCACTGTGTGTAGTGGTGAATCGAAGTGACTTCAGTTGGGCGTCCAGAGCACACTTCATCTTCAATGGCAGACACAATTCGTTCATTCATACCAGTGTCAGCAAGTATCATCTTTTTCATGACCCCTGGCAAAATTTAAGCCAAGTGCGACGTGTAGTTACGACCACGTTTAAACTCATTTATCCAAAAATAGTCTTTAATGCTGGTGCAGAGTCTCCATGAACTGCATCTAACTCAGCTTTGATCTGCACAGCCATCCACTTCAAATAAAAGTGTTTTATCACGGCAAGAAACTCGTTTTCCTCCATTTTTATTAAAAATGTGAACACAGTCATTTTAAATGTTTACCAAACGAGAACCATATGTCGCATGTGGTGGCTAAAATTTTGCCAGGGGTCATGAAAAAAGATGATATGTGCCGACACTGGTATGAATGAACGAATAGTGTCGCCGTCTATTGGAAATTTATTTAATTTAATTTATTTATTGCAAACTTTCAAACAACCCTCATAAATGATATTTGGAGAAGTATGAATGGTGAATATGCAGTTGTTTGCAGATGATATAAAGTTGGGGAATGCTATCAGGAGTAGAGCGGATGCTGATGCTGTGGCTTTGCAAGAGGACTTGAATACACTGGCTGAATGGGTAAATGAGTGAGAATATCAATTCAATGTTGCAAAGTGTAAGGTTTTGAAATTTCTGAAGCAGAGATGGGATGTAGAGTACACAACTGGTGGAAATAACTTGGAAGAATTAGTAGAGATGAGAGATCTAGGAGTGATTGTAAACAAAGACCTAAAATTTTGGGGAGATGTTGCTAAAATTGTGAGTACAGCACAGCAGATAATGGAAATGATGGGGGGGGGGCACTGACTTGTAGATGTAAGGATGTATGATTCCTTTGTATAAGGCTTTGATCACATACATTGATCATATGGATTACTGTGCGCAAATTTGGTCACCTGGTTTTCAAAAAGATGAAGAAGTATTGTAAAAGGTTCAAAGACAATTGACTAAGGTGTTTTCTGGTCTCTGGAATGTTGAATATGAAGAGAGATTGGCAAAATGCAATTTGCAGAAATTGGTGGATAGGAGGAGGAGAGGGGATATGATTGGGACATATAAGCTGTTAAGAGGTTATTACCAGATTAATGATGGGGAGGTTTTGCACAGAATGGGTGAAGATAGGAAGAGAACAAGAGGTCATCCCTGCAAGCTGTATAAGGAGAGTGTAAGCAAGGGGTGGCGAGCAAGTGTTTTGCATGGAGAGTGGCGAGCGATTGGAATGCATTGCCCAAAAGTGTGGTGAGCATAGAGACAGTGAACATATTTAAGGCGCGGTATGATAAAATGTGCGTATAACACTGGACCTCCCACGATGAGTCTTCTACTCCATGGAGGTTTTTTATAATAATAATAATTCACATAAAAATATGACCATATAATGTAATACTAATATCCTATCAATAATTTTCTTCCAAATTAGTCTATTATCTGTCAGTATTCCAATAATGAAATCTTGCATTTCAGTTTTCTAAGGCACTTCTTATTGCATCAATCCACCATGACCCTGGTCTTTCTCTGGTTCTTTACCCTGCCATTCTGGCATCACACTTGTTTGCTAATTTTTCTAACTTTTCACTGGATTCCTAATCAGCATCCTCAGAGCACAAATGTGTAGACAAATAATACTTGGATTATTATACAAACAATTCAAAACTATAGTGGAAAAAGGAATAATGTCTTTTAAGTGCTATTGCTATCAGTAATAACAATTAATTATTTTCCTTTGATGTGCTTTCCTCTCTCATTCTGCAAGTGGCCACAGCATCTTAGATCTTAGATTAGCTTTGTTCAAACATTCCTGAATACTAACAATGTAATATTTCCATTTTTCATATGATTCTGCCATTCCTTCAATCTAATTTTGGCCAGTCTTTCTTTTATGGTTACATGGTGGTTAGCATTCATAGTGAAGAATTTACAAAGACAAAAACACGTGTTGGATTGATTACTTTAGTTAAAATAAAGAAAATAATACTCGACATTTCAAACTCTATATTGAAGTCATCATCAGGAAAACATACATATGTACAGGACACAAGCTACATAACACTACACAAAAGTAAGATAAGTCTGACCTCTGGTGAAAAAAAAAATAATAAATAAAATAAATTACTAAATAAAATATATACAAAATTAAAAATTAATTCACAAAATAAAATAAACTTTTTATACATATCGGTATAGTAATATATATATGATTTAAAAAAAAAAAAGATTTACATTAAACAATTCCTATAGTCTTCATATTAAGATTTTCTTCTGTTTGGGGTTGTTCTGGATTGAAGATGGGTCCTCGAGATTCTTGGAATTATTAGTCCATCATTCTTGTCTAGATTCGAATGATGTTTCATCATCTCACAGGCTTCTTTGAACTTTCTTTCAAACCATGTTTTGGTGCAGTAGGAACTTGGTGTCTTTCAAATTGATTGTGTGAAATGTTTGAAGTGCATGGTCTGACAAGCCTATTTTAACCATATTGAGGAATTTAATGTGGTGTTTATGTTCATCTTTTGCTCTTTTACTCTCATATCTCAGTCTAGTCTCACCTCATCTCTTTTCTTACACAGCTTTCATGACACTTGTATATACAGCTACTTTAAGGTTTTTATTAATTTCTTTTATCATCAATCTCCTGATATGTATCCCTAAGGATGTTCAGGTTACTATAACAGCACTAAATGATTAAGTTTACATTATTATAAATCTCCTATCTATCAACAATTTTACTCCAAGTCAGTCCATTATTTGTGAGAACTACAATATTGTCATATCTAACATTTTGTGCTTCTAAGGCACTTCTAACTAAATCAATATAATTAACCCTTGGTCTTCCTCTGGGTCTCTTTCCTTACCTGTTCTATTTAAGTAACGTTTTGCCATTGATGCTATTGGTTCACTCTTCTAATTCTTCTCAGAACCCCTAATATCTTAGTCTCTAGTCTTTGATCAAGTGCTTTATTTCTAACCCAACTCTCAGATCCATAATTTTAAACTGGTTTAAACACTGTCTTGTATCCTGCTAGTTTGGTGTTTTAGCTAATTTCTCTCTTATTCCATATAAATTTATTCAGCTGGCTACCCACAATAGCAGCTTTGCTTATTCTGTTGTCTATTTCCAGATTTAACCTGCTGTCTTCACTAAAAACTGTGCCTAAATAACTGAAATATTTTACTTGTTCTGTAGGATCTCCATTCAGAATGCAGCTGAAGTTTTCTATATTCTGTCTATTTTCATAGTTCTGGTCTTTTTGTTACTGATTTTCGTGCCACATTTGTTACAGCTGTGATTCAATTTAGTTAGAGAATCCTGGAGACTTGCACTAGATGTGTTTAAGAGTATCACAAAATCTGCAGAAAGCACAGAGCTAAGTTTGACATCTCCAATTTTTATATCAGGCCCAATGCCACTTTCTTTCATAATGTGATCCATCTAGATGATGAATAATTCACATTATCTCTGCTAAGAGTAGATATAATGTGAATCCTTGTCTTGCCCCTGATTTTACATCAAACCATCTTCCTATATTTCCTTCAATACTAACTGCTGACTGATAACTTAAATATAGACTATGCATCGCTCTGTATAATGTTCCATTCACTCCATATAATTGTAGTGTTTTTGAAAAGCTTTTCTTTGGACACCTTGTCATATGCCTTTTCCAGATCTACAAAACAAAAGTACAGATCCTTGTCATATTCCAATAATTTCTAAACTATGTCTTAAAGTGAAAATCTGATCTTGACAAATTATTTGGCCTGAACCCAGCTTTTTCTCAACCTCTTTTCAAGTATGCTTGCATAAATCTTACCTGGAACGCTTAGTAGAGAAATTCCTTTATAATTCTCACATTCAGTTTTATTCCCTTCTTTATAGATGGGTACGTTGAGAACTCTGCTTCAATCATTGGGAATTTGACCTTCTGACCAGGCCCTTTGAATTATGCAGTGCAGCCACTGCAAAATTTTATATACCTTCATACTTCATACCTGCAAGAGGATTTAAATAAGCTAGATAGATGGGCAAATGAATGAGGTGTCAGTTTAATGCAGCAAAATGTAAGGTCTTGAGGTTTGGGAAACATCGATGGGATGCTGCATACTCTATGGGAGGAGTTATACTGGAGGAAGTAGGGGAGACAAGAGATCTGGGGTTGATGACTGATAGAAACCTGAAGTTTAGGGGACATATTGCAAAGGTGGTGAAGGTAACACAGAGAATTGCTGCTATTATGAGAAGGACACTGACCTGCAGAGATAAGAGGGTTATCATTCCGTTGTATAAGTCTCTGATCAGACCACACTTGGACTATTGTTCTCAGATTTGGTCCCCAGGATTTGAAGGGGATAAATTAACTGTGGAAAGGATATAAAGACGGATGACAAAGATGGTTTCAAGACTGTACAAGGATAGTTATGAGGATTGGCTGAGAGAATGTGGACTGCAGAGTTTGGTAGATAGAAGAAGGAGAGGTGAGATGACAGAGACTTTCAAACTGTTGAGAGGTGGTTACAGGGTTGACACTGGGGAGTTCTTTCGCTTGGTTGAACAGCGGGAAGGAGTGATGACAAGAGGCCATCCCTGGAAGTTACGAAAGGAAACTGTGAGCAAGAGGTTAAGGAGTGGTGCCTTGGAATGCATTGCCTGATGGAGTGGTGGGAGCGAGAACGGTCAGTGAGTTTAAAGGGTGGTATGATAGACTTTGTGTTTCTCAGGGGGGGGGGACCTCCCCTCGATGAGTCTTGACAGACTTTATGTCTTAGGAAGGACCTCCCTCGATGAGCCTTTTGACTCCTTGGAGGCCTGAATAATAATAATAATAATACTTAAGCATTTCTGGTCTGATATCTACTCCAGTGCCTTTCCACATTTCATATTTTTGACAGCTTTTTCTACCTCAAGTATCGATATGTATTCCTCTTGAAAATTTTCTACTATGGTTCTGTCACTGCTTGGTTCATTTGAAAGTCTTTCAAATCCAACATCAAATCCAAATCCAACATCTAGGATATCCTTATCTTCAATTTTCATGTCACCTTTATCATCTTTGATTCCTTGTACAGAAACTCCTTCCTCCATTTCTAAGCTTTTTCAGTAGCCTCCAGAACATTTTGTCACCTTCCTGATATTTATTTTCCATATTCTTACCAAAGTCTTCCCATGACTTTTGTTTTGTTACTTTTACACATAGCTTAGCTCTCTTACATTTTCCTCTGTATTCTTTTAGGACGTCTACTGACTCATTCGCTAGAAATTTGGTATGCTTTCTTCTTTAACTGCTTGTGTCCACCAGTGTTCTTATTTTTTTTTTATTATCTTATTATCTTATTTCCTAATATTTATTTTCCATATTCTTACCAAAGTCTTTCCATGACTTTTGTTTTGTTACTTTTACACATAGCTTAGCTCTCTTACATTTTCCTCTGTATTCTTTTAGGACGTCTACTGACTCATTCGCTAGAAACTTTTGGTATGCTTTCTTCTTTAACTGCTTGTGTCCACCAGTGTTCTTATTTTTCTATCCTTGCAGACAACTTCACCACATACCTCCCTAGCTGAATCGATCAATATCTTCTTCCAAATTTGCCACAGAGACTCCAAGGTTTGGTTCTTGTTTTCAATTTGTTTCATTTTTTTTTTAATAATGGTTATATAGTTGAGTCTACAATTTACCTGTAAAAGCTACTCAACTTTATTTATTTTTAACACTTTCTTACATACTGTTCTTTTCAATGTGATATCCATTTTTTATCCTACTTATTACTAAGTAATTGTCAGTTCCAATTTCAAATCCTCTGTAAGGACACTCTTGTATCCTAAACCAAAATGTTGATATCACTATCAACAATGACATAGTCAATGAGTCTTGTTGTAGTCTTGTTTCTTTTCTCCATGTGAACTTGTACACATCTTTATGTTGAAACATGGTATTAGTAATGAACGGTCTGTGTCCTGAGTCCAGTAAATACTTCCATTATTAGTAGCTTTATCCTTTTCTCCAAATTTTCCCAAAATGTTCCTATAAGTCTGGTGAGATTCATTTCCTACTCTGCTGCTCAAATCCCCCACAAGGATCACCTTTTCCATTTTCTTCATGTCAGATACCTGTTCTAATGACTAAAAAAATTCCTCCACTTCTTCCTAAGAAGAACCTTCTGTGGGACCAAAGATGCAAATAAGTTTCATTGTCCATCTCTCCATTTTGAAATTTGCTCACATCACTCTATTAGAAACTGCCTTCCAATCAAGAAATTTAATCTTAATGTTTGGTATTGAATGCTATTGCTACTCCTTCCTTTCCTTGATCATTAGTGCCTGAAAATAACACTCTATACTTATTATTTAGTAAGATTCCCCCCCCCCCCCCATTTTTGTCTTCTTTGTCTCAGTAATGCCAATTTTATCCACATGGTACTTTCCCACTTGTTCTGCAAGTTCGATTTCCTTTCCATTAATACTCCTTATATTGATGGTTCCCATCCTCAGTTCTTCTGATATTGAGTTTATTCTGCTTTTAGATGTTGAGTTGGTGCTTGTTCCAGTAGGTGATTTTCATTGTTCATCCTAGTTCCCTGATGAAAACAGCAAGGAACCCTGTTTAACCAGGCAATGTCCCAGCCAGCACAAAATCTCATCATACTGTACCATCACATGTGTTTTTGGTTTAAACTAATAGAGAGTACAATTTGGTTGGCTAAGTCCCAAATTGCCAGCCCATCCTCTTTCATTCAGTACTCAGTAGATACCTACTAACAGGGCACACCGCATGAAGGTGGGAATTGGATATTACATCAGAAGCCCCAGTCAGTTCTCTGCATTTCTGAAAGGTAATGTGGAAGTCTCCTCCCAGTTATTTGACTTTGACCCATAAGTGTATAATTTCTTTAATTTAGAATAAATTTATTTATTGAACTCCTCACCATACTGGCTCTGCTTATTCTGTTGTCTATTTCCACATTTAATTTATCATCTTTGCTAAAAATTGTGCCTAAGTAGCTGAAATAATTTACTTGTTACATAGATTTTCCCATTCAGAATGAAGCTAATGTTTTCAATGTTTCTTCCTATTTTCAATCTGTTTTTTATTGCTGATTTTCATGTCAAATTTGTTACAACAGTTATTCAATTTAGTTAAGGAATCAGACATATAGTGGATTTAAGTTATACCGTCTGCAGAAAGTAAAGAGCTGAGATTATCCAGTTTCTTTCATGTAGATCGTCCACTCTTAGTCGTCATCTACATGATGACTAAGAGTGGAGATAGTATGCACTATCTTGGACCTGATTTTACATTAAATCACCTTTCTGTATACCGTCTTCAATTTAACTGTTGCCTTACAAATGAAATATAGGCTATATACTGCTTTATAAAACTAGTGTTTTGAATAACTTTTTTTTTTGGCAGCTTGTCATATTCCTTTTCAGATCTATAAAACTTCGAGATTCTTGTTATAACAGTATAGATCATCATCAAAAGCTTTCTTCAGTGCAATATTGGAATGAATGTCTCTCCATACTTCCTCCATTTTGGCCAATCTTGTGCAGCTCCACCATAAATGACTATAGCACCTTTTTATTTCATCAGCCCATCTTACCAATGGTCTACATGGTTTCCAATATATCCCCCCCCACCCCCGAGGGTATATGCCAGGAATCACATGATGAGTTCTTAGTGTCCACTCTAAACATATTATTGAATATAGTTGGGAGACTAATTTCAAATTTTTTTTGATAGTACAAGTACATTACTGATTTTCTGGTACCCTTGGTTCCAGAGCCTTGTCAGATTAGCTGCTTTGATGGAACAAAAGAGGTCACATAATATTAATTTGTCAATACCCCACCAACCCATTAATTATAACTGCTAGAAACTTAATATTATTGTAAATGAAATAATTAAATAGAATGCATTAGTATAAATGTTACGGTACAGATGGATATGCACTTGTGCTTCTGCTTAACACCATCAATATGAACTGGCACATGCTTAAGAACCCTAGGGTTCTTAAGCATGTGCCAGTTCTTAAGCAAAATAACAGAAATAGGGTTCTTAGCTTATTTTGCTAAGAATCCCTAAATATCAATAGATCACCATCTACAGCAGATGTAAATAATTAAATGAGAGCATGCACACATTGCTATGCCATCTTTAGTGACCCAGTGAATTATTTGGGTAGTCTCAAGAATTTCATGATTGAAATGCTTCTGTCCAGACACTAAAGGAAGTGCTAGACCATCTGTTGCCACAAAATTGGCAGTGTACCTGTATTTGTTTATAAAACAAGTTTTGTGTTTATGTCATGATTACACAGCATTAATTGTAAGTCAACCTACCTGGTGGCAAACATTATAATCCAACATGCTTGCTTACTTTTCCTGCAAGTTACAGTTTGTCTTAGTTATAATTATTATTACCGGTATCTCCATGGAGTCAGTAGACTCATTGCAGGTATCAGAGAACACTTGTTTAGCTAATGCATTCCTGGATGTTGACAATGTCAAGTTGTTTCCTAATATCCTCATTTTTAATATGATATTGCCATTGATGCATCTGTTCACACCCCTAATCTTTCTCTCATATCTGCAGTCTCTAGTCTCTGGTCAAGTGTTTTACTTCTGACCCAGCTCTCAGATCCATAAGTAAAAATTGGTTTGAACACTGTCTTGTATACAGCTAATTTAGTGTTTTCACTAATTTCTTTCTTATTTCATATAAATGTATTTAGTTGACTTCCTACCATACCAGCTTTGTTGATTCTATTGTCTATTTCCATATTTAATTTACCATCTTCAGTAAAAATTGTGCCTAAGTAGCTGAAATGTTTCACTTGTTCCACAGGTTCTCCATTCACAACACAGTTGACATTTTCAGTGAGTCTGCCTATTTTCATTGTCTTTGTCTTTTTATTGCTGACTTTCATACCATATCTATTAAAACAGCTATTCAATTTAGTCAGAGAATCTTGCAGACTTGTAGCGGATTTATTTAGAAGTATAACATCATCCGCATAAAGCAAAGAGCTGACATTAACATCTCCAATTTTGATATCAGGTTTAATACCACATTCCTTCATAATGTGATCCATATAGATAATGAATAACAGAGGGGATAATGTATATCCTTGTCTGACACCAGATTTAACATTAAACCATCTTCCTGTACTTCCTTCAATTCTAACTGCTGACTTACAACTCAAATACAGACTAAGTATTGCTTGATATAATGATCCACTGACACTATACAACTGTAGCATTTTGAATAGCTTCTCTCTTGGAACCTTGTCCAGATCAACAAAACTTAAATACAGATCTCTATTATATTCCCATGACTTTTCAACTATTTGTCGTAAAGTGAATATCTGATCCTGACAGCCTCTATTTGGCCTGAATCCGCTTGTTCTTCACCAAGCTTCTCTTCCATAATACTTCTCAACCGTTTCTCAAGTATGCTGGCAAAAATTTTACCAGGAACACTCATTAGAGAAAAATACCTCTGTGATTCTCACAATCAGTTTTATTCCCTATTTATATATATGGGTACTAAGAGAGCTCTACTCCAATCATCTGGAATTCGTCCTTCTGTCCAGGCCCTCTGAACTTTGCAATGTAGCCACTGTAAAACTTTTATACCTCCATACTTGAGCATTTCTAGTCTAATATCATCTACTCCAACTGCCTTTCCACATTTCAGACTTTTGATGGCTTTTTCTACTTAAAGCATGGATATGTATTCCTGATTGCATGCCTGGTCAGTATTTTTTATCACTGTGACATCACATTTCATTTAGCAATTTTTTGAAGTAATTAATATCATCATCATCATCAAATTCCTGCCATGTACCCTCAAGGGGTGTACAGGATATGACAGTACTACATGAAAAAATTACATCATTACTAACTTCCTATCTACAATTTTCCTCCAAATCAGTCTGTTACTTGTCAAGACTCCAACATTATCAGATCTTATATTTCTATCGTCTAAGGCACTTTGTACCGTATCCATCCACCTATATCTTGGTCTTCCTCTGGGTCGTTTTCCTGCCAACCTGGCAGAGAACACTTGTTTTGCTAATCTTTCCTCTCCCATTCTATTTAAGTGACCATACCATCTGAGATTAGCTCTGCTAACGCATTCCTGGATGCTGACAATGTCAAGTTCTTTCCTAATATCCTCATTTTTAATATGATACTGCCATTGATGCCATCTGTTCAATGCCTCTAATCTTTCTCAGGACTCTCATATCTGCGGTCTCTAGTCTTTGGTCAAGTGTTTTACTTCTGACCCAGCTCTCAGATCCATAAGTTAAAATTGGTTTGAACACAGTCTTGTATATAGCTAATTTAGTGTTCCGACTAATTTCTTTCTTATTCCATATGAATTTATTCAATTGACTTCCCACCATACCAGCTTTGCTGATTCTGTTGTCTATTTCTATATTTAGTTTACCATCTTCAGTAAAAATTGTGCCTAAGTAGCTGAAATGTTTTACTTGTTCCACAGGTTCTCCATTCACAAAACAGTTGACATTTTCAATGATTCTGCCTATTTTCATTGTCTTTGTCTTTTTATTGCTGACCTTCATACCATATCTATTACAACAGCTATTCAATTTAGTTAGAGAATCTTGCAGACTTGCAGCGGATTTATTTAGAAGTATAACATCATCCGCATAAAGCAAAGAGCTGACATTAACATCTCCAATTTTCATATCAGGTTTAATACCACATTCCTTCATAATGTGATCCATATAGATAATGAATAACAGAGGGGATAATGTACATCCTTGTCTCACACCAGATTTAACATTAAACCATCTTCCTGTACTTCCTTCAATTCTAACTGCTGACTCACAACTCAAATAAAGACTAAGTATTGCTTGATATAATGCCCCATTGACACCATATAACTGCAGCGTATTGAATAGCTTCTCTCTTGGCACCTTGTCATATGCCTTTTCCAAATCGACAAAACTTAAATACAGATCTTTGTTATATTCCCATGCTTTCTCGACTATTTGTCGTAAAGTGAAGATCTGATCCTGACAGCCTCTATTTGGCCTGAATCCAGCTTGTTCTTGACCAAGCTTTTCTTCCACAATTCTTCTCAACCGTTTCTCAAGTATACTTGCATAGATCTTGCCAGGAACACTCAGTAGGGAAATACCTCTGTAATTCTCACATTCAGTTTTATTTCCCTTTTTATATATGGGTACTATGAGAGCTCTACTCCAATCATCAGGAATTCGTCCCTCTGTCCAGGCTTTCTGAACAATGCAGTGCAGCCACTGTAAGACTCTTATACCACCATACTTCAGCATTTCTGGTCGAATATCATCTACTCCTGCTGCCTTTCCACATTTCAAGCCTTTGATGGCTTTTTCTACTTCAAGTATGGATATGTATTCCTGACTGCATGCCTGGTCAGTGTTTTTTATCAATGTGCTGTCATCACTGCTTGTTTCATTTAGCAGTTTTTCAAAGTAATTACTCCATACTTCAAGGATATCTTTTTCTCCTGTTTTCATTTCACCTTTATCATCTCTAATTCCTTTTACAGCACTCTTTCCTCCATTCCTAAGCTTCTTCAACAACCTCCAGAATATTTTGCCACCTTCTTGATATTTATTTTCTATATTCTTGCCAAAGTCCTCCCATGACTTTTGTTTAGCTAGTTTTACACACTGTTTAGCTTTCTTACATTTGTCTCTGTATTCTGTAAGAGTAAAAGCTGACTTATTTGCCAGGAACTTTTGATATGCTTTCTTCTTTTCCTTCACTGCCTCTTTACCTTCCTGTGTCCACCAGGGAGTTCTGATTTTTTTATCTTTGCACACAACCTCACCACATGCCTCTCTGGCAGAATCAATCAATGTTTCCTTCAGAGTTTGCCACTGAATCTCCAAGGTTTGATTCCTGTTCTCAAACTCTTTCATTTCCTTTTCAATAATATTTCTGTATTTTAGTCTACAGTTTACATCTGAGAGCTGCTCAACTTTTATTCGCTTTAAAACTTTCTTACATGTTATTCTTTTCAATATGAAATTCAATTTTATCCTGCTCAAGACTAAATAGTGATCACTTCCAATTTCAAATCCTCTGTACACTCTGGTGTCCTGCACCAGGGAGAAAACATCACTATCAACAATAACATAGTCAATGAGACTTTTCTTATTCCTAGCCTCTTCTCTCCATGTGAATTTGTGCACATTTTTATGTTGGAACATGGTGTTAGTAATAACCAGTCCATGTCCTGAGCAGAAATCCAACAGATATTTGCCATTATTATTAGCTTTGCTCTTTTCTCCAAATTTTCCCAAAATATTTTTGTATGTCTCACAATCATTTCCTACTCTACTATTTTGATCCCCAACAAGGACCAACTTTTCCTTTTTCATTGTGTCAGTTGCTTTTTCTAAAGCCTCAAAAAATTCCTCCACTTCTACCTTAGTAGAACCTTCTGTGGGACCATAGGCACAAATAAGTCTCATTGTCCAGTTCCCCATTCTCATATTTGCCCACATTACTCTACTTGAGACTGACTGCCATTCGAGAAGATTAGCCTCGTATTTTGTGTTGAATACTATGGCTACTCCTTCTTTTCCTTGATTGTTATTGCCTGAATATAACATTTTGTATTTATTGCTCAGAAAGATCTCACCAGTTTTGGTCTTTTTTGTTTCAGTCACCCCTATTATGTCGATCTGGTACTTATCTAATTCCTCAGCTAGCTCCATTTCTTTGCCATTCAGGCTTCTTACGTTGATAGTACCGATCTTTAACTCTGGTGATGTTGAGTTGGGGTTTGTTTTCAGATTTGTTCCAGTAGCTGACTTTTCGCTGTTCGCCCTGGTTCCCTGGCGAAAACAACGGGGGCCTTGTTTAACCGGGCGACGCCCCAGCCGGCATGAAATTTTGTCATGTTGTACCATCATTTTTTATTTTGGTTTAACCAATAAGAATACAATTTGGTCGGCTAAATCCCAAATTGCCAGCCCATCCTCGTTCGTTCAGTATCAAAGTAGATACCCAACAGGGTGCACCACGAGAAGGTGAGGATTGGACATTAGGTCAGAAGCCCTGGTTGGTTCTCCGCATTCCTTTAAAGGCTATGTGGAGGTCTCCTCTCAGTTATACAGCTTTGACCCTTATTACTTCAAAAAAAAAATTCAAGGATATCTTTTTTGGCAGTTTTCATATCACTCTTATCACTAATTCCTTTTACAGCACTCTTTCCTTCATTTCTGAGCTTTTTAACAGCCTCCAGAATATCTTGCCACCTTCTTGATATTTATTTTCTATGTTCTTACTAAAGTCTTCTCATGACTTTTGTTTAGCTAGTTTTATACAGTGTTTAGTTTTCTTACATTTGTCTCTGTATCCTCTAAGAGCACAAGCTGACTTATTTGCCAGGAACTTTTGATATGCTTTCTTCTTTTCCTTCACTGCCTCTTTAACTTCCTGTGTCCACCATGGAGTTTTGATTTTTCTATCCCTGCAAACAACCTCACCACATGCCTCTCTAGCTGAATCAATCAGTGTTTTTCTTCAGGGCTTGCCACTGAATCTCCAAGGTTTGATTCCTGTTCTGAAACTCTTTCATTTTTTCTTGAATTTTCTTCTTCTTCTTTCACTCTGCCTTATCCCATGTTAAACGGGGTCGTCGCATCTGAGAGCTGCTCAACTTTTATTTGTTTTGAAACTTTCTTACATGTTCTTTTCAATATGAAATTCAATTTTATCCTACTTAAGACTAAATGGTGATCACTTCCAATTTCAAATCCTCTGTAAACTCTAGTATCCTGCACTAGAGAGAAAACATCACTATCCATTTGTGCACATTTTTATGTTGGAACATGGTGTTAGTAATAACCAGTTCATGTCCTGAGCACAAATTCCCAACAAGTATTTGCCATTATTACTAGCATTGCTCTTTTCTCCAAATTTTTCCAAATTATTTTTGTATGTCTGCCAAATCATTTCCTACTCTCCTATTTAGATCCTCAACAAGGACCAACTTTTCATTTTTCATTGTGCCAGTTGCTTTTTCTAAAGCTTCAAAAATTTCCTCCACTTCTACCTTAGGAGAACCTTCTGTGGGATCATAGACACAAATAAATCTCACTGTCCAGTTTCCCATTCTGATATTTGCCCACATCACTCTACTTGAAATTGCCTGCAATTCAAGAAGATTAGCCTTGTATTTAGTGTTGAATACTATGGCTACCTCTTCTTTTCCTTGTTTGTCATTGCCTGAATATAACATTTTGTATTTATTGCTCAGAAAGATCTCACCAGTTTTTGTCTTTTTTGTTTCAGTCACTCCTATTATGTCGATCTGGTACTTATCCAATTCCTCAGCTAGCTCCATTTCTTTGCCATTCAGACTTCTTATGTTGATAGTACCAATCTTCAATTCTGGTGATATTGAGATTGGGTGTGTTTTAGGATTTGTTCGAGCAGCTGACTTTTAGCTGTTCGTCCTGGTTCCCTGGTGAAAACAATGGGGCCTTGTTTATCCGGGTGACGCCCAAGCTTGCATGAAATTCCATCATGTTGGACCATCATTTAATATTGTGGTTTAATCCAATAAGAATACAATTTGGTTCGCTAAATCCCAAATTGTCAGCCCATCCTCATTCATTCAGTATCCAGGTAGATACCTAACAGGGTGCACCACGAGAAGGGTGAGGACTGGACATTAGGTCAGAAGCCCTGGTCAGTTCTTTGCATTCCTTTAAAGGCTATGTGGAGGTCTCCTCTCAGTTATACAGCTTTGACCCTTAAGCACCCCTAAATAAATACATAGAATAGTAGAATAAAACTGTACAATAAGGGAAACAAAAAGCAATTAATTATTATTTTGGGGAAAAAAGTATCAAAATAGCCTGGTTGACCGAGTGGATAGCATATCCGCTCTCCAGACAAAAGGCTGTGGGTTCGAATCCAGGCGTGGGCATGGATGTTTGTGATTGTCTTTGGAAATACCAGTGGTGGTCAGTGGTAGATGGCATTGGTGTAGTTGTAGTCAGTTGGTGATTGAATGGTGGAGACAGAGTTGTAGAGCAGGTGCCCTCCCTTGATGAGTCCTTGAACTCCCTGGAAGTGTCAAATAATAATAAAAAAAAAATAATGACAGCTAAAAAATTATAGAAATATTTATATTTTTTTAATGTGAAGGTTCATGTTGCCTGCCATTGCTACTATTTATAGCGATTTCTGTATATTTATACATGCTTCACCACTTCTGTGTTCTATCATCTACCCTCTTTCTGATGTACATAAATCACCTATTCTTAATTACCACTAATCTTATCCAGAGCCTTGCTGATGATAGCACTCTTCATCCATCCTACTTGTTTGACAAGTCATACAGTGTGCAGATATTCCAAGAATGATTATCTACAACTAGTGCCTTAAATATTGATCTACTCACTATCCTTCAAGGGATGAGGACAATTTGGTCACATTCAATGCCACCAAAACACAATCTTGCCTCTTCTCTCATAAAAGAAAGCTCAGCTCACACTTACCCTCAGTAATACACACATCACCAGACAAGATAGATCTCTCTTCTTGGACTAACATTCACTTCCAGCTTCTTCTGGCACAAACACATCACAACAACAACAACAGCTTCCTCAGTATCTAAAGAAACTAGTCATTCTCTATTTTATGCCCAACTGACTCTTAACAACATACAAATCCCAAATTCGCCTATGATTACAATACCACTCACATGCTTGAGGTAAAGCAGCTAAACCTTCTCAAAAAAATTCTTGCTGTCTAGAGGAGAGCAATTCAGCTTATAGATAATCTCTCTCGTTCTCTCCCACAAATTCCATTCAACCTCTATCTTAGAACAGTGTTTCAGCTCTCTGTCTATTCTATAGGTACTCAATAGTCAGTGCTCCACTGCAATGCTAACTATCATTCCTGAACTTTGTTGCACCTGTTAATACAAGAACAGCAGCTGCCCAACTGTGCAACTGCAAACACACCGAACCTGCTTTTCTTCTTTCTCTTTTATTCCATCTACCGCCATCCTCTGGAACAACCTACTGCAAGTAATATTTCCGAATTACAACTATTAAAAAAAATAGCAATAAACTTCTGAGCCCTTGCCTACACCCTAGACATGGGACTGATGGTCATAGCTTATAGTCCTTTGACCTCTCGTGTATGGGATTCTTCTTCTTCCGCAGCTTATATCACTTAAGTAGGGTCACTGTTTTTAATAAGTCATCAGGTCCTCCCCCACCAGCTTCCTCCATCTCTTCTTTGGCTGCCCATGCTTCCTCCTTCCCTGCACACCCATCTGCATGACTTTTCTTCTCACACACTTGTCCTCCCTCCTCATCACATGACCAAACCATCTCAACCTTGCCTCATGTACCTTTCACCATTCCCCTAACATAGTCATTTCTCAGACGGACCTTTCTGGTCACACCACACATCCACCTAAGCATTCTCATCTCTGCCACCTCCATCCTGCTGATGTTATTTTTCCTCAAGGGCCACAGTTTCCATAGCATACGTCATAGCTGGTCTCACTACTGTCCTGTAGATTTTTCCCTTTATATTGACCACCACCCTCTTATCACATAGCACTCCAGCCATCTCTCACTAGTTCCTACATCCCACTTCCTTCTCAGCCTCTCCATCCTCTTTCACTGTTGAACCCAAGTATATAAAGTCAGTAACCTTTCTGATGACATTTCTTCCAGCTCCAGATCTGTCTCTTGGCTGTCATCCACTCTGCAACACATGTAATCTGTCTTACTTCTGATCGGCCTTATACTCTCTCTTCAAGCACATTCCGCCATCTTTCCAGTTTACCTGCCACTTCTCTAGATTCTGCACACAGCACAATGTCATCCACATAAAACATTGTTTAAGGCACTTCTTCTCTCACCACCTCCATCACAATATTAAACAGGAACGGACTTAATGCTGACCCCTGATGCAAACCAATTATCACTTGAAAACTTTGTCTCTCCCAGGCAGGTCCAAACTCTTGTCTTCACATTTCTGTACATCTCCTGCACCAACCTGACATATATATTCAGCCAAACTTTATTTGCACAAATGTTGATGAAGCACAGCAGCACTTCATCAACATTTGAAAACTTGCATTTTCTAATTTTATGTTGTTTTATAAGAAGCATACTATACCATACCATTTTGGTAACTATGCCAACATTCTTAATCGCTCAGGTAGTTCTTAGAATACTGAATTCTAAGAACAGACAAAAATGAAAGGAGCAACTTATCTTTTATGACACCTGCAAAGAATTATTGGCATATTTATAATCTAATCTTGTCCTTTGAAGACCATCCTCTCACTACTTCTTCGATGTCTAATCTCTAGCTCTACTCCTTCACTTTAGCCAAACACCGCCATGATTGTAAAATCAGTTTAAAATGAACTGGAAATGTCTACTAAAAAAATTCTCTTGATTCACAAAAAAGTCGAAATTATTCATGAGTTAGAATGTGGTGCAAAAAATGTTGATGTGTGTAGTTTTCTTTGTCCTCTTCAACAGTGCTGACATTGCGGAAGAATAAAGATGTTTACATATTGGAGTTATAAAACAACATACAATTAGAAAATGCAAGCTTTCAAATATTGATGAAGCACTGCTTCAATGGTTCACTACACGAAGTGCTGGATTCTCAACTGATGGTCTGATCTTGAAGGCTAAAATGGAAAAACTTGCTAAAGACGATTTTTGTATGCAACAATGGTTTGGCTGGATCAATTAAAAAGACAAACATAACAACGTTAAGTCAGTTTTTAAAAAGATAATTAAAATCCTGTTTATTATTAATTAGCATTGTTTTTAATTCATGGACAAATAAATAGTGTTTAATAATAAGTATTATAGTTTATACAGGCATATTTATACAAATGATATCTAGTTATAATTATATTATTATTTCGCTCTCTAATGCTTTTTTTTTTTTTTGGAAATTATTTTTTATTGAGATACTGAGAATTAAAAAAAAAAAAAAAAATAGGAGGATGATTTAACTCACCGATATAGTGAGTCTGTTGATCCCATCATAGGACCAACAGAATTCCTCATTAACCAAGTTCAACAGTGTGTGTGTGTGTGTGTGTGTGTGTGTGTGTGTGTGTGTGTGTGTGTAATGTGGCATGTAAGTAAATACCAAGGGGTCACAGTAGAATGATAACCATCATCATCAAATTCCTGATACATATTCCTGATATATAAGGGGTGTAGAGGATATGATAGTACTACATGAAAAACTTACATCATTACCAACTTCCTATCTACAATTTTCCTTCAAATCGATCTGCTACCTGTCAAGACTCAAATATTATTGGAACTTATATTTCTATCTTCTAAGGCACTTCGTACTGTATCAATCCACCTATATCTTGGTCTTCCTCTGGGTCTTTTTCCTGCCAACCCAGCAGAGAACAATTGTTTTGCTAATCTTTCCTCTCCCATTCTGTTTAAGTGACCATACCAAATGAAATTAGCTCTGCTAATGCATTCCTGGATGCTGACAATGTCAAGTTCTTTCCTAATATTCTCGTTTTTAATATGATATTGCCATTGATGCCATCTGTTCATGCCTCTAATCTTTCTCAAGACTCTCATATCTGCAGTCTCTAGTCTTTGGTCAAGTGTTTTGCTTCTGACCCAGCCTTCAGATCCATAAGTTAAAACTGGTTTGAACACTGTCTTGTATACAGCTAATTTAGTGTTTTGACTAATTTTTTTCTTATTCCATATAAATTTATTCAGTTGACTTCCTGCCATACCAGCTTTGTTGATTCTGTTGTCTATTTCAATATTTAATTTACCATCTTCACCAAAAATCTTGCCTAAGTAGCTGAAATGTTTCACTTGTTCTATAGGTTCTCCATTCACAATGCAGTTGATATTTTCAATGTTTCTGCCTATTTTCATTGTCTTTGTCTTGTTATTGCTGACCTTCATACCATACCTATTACAACAGTTATTCAATTTAGTCAAGGAACCTTGCAGACTTGTAGCAGATTTATTTAGAAGTATAACATCATTTGCAAAGTAAGGAGCTGACATTAACATCTCCAATTTTGATATCAGGTTTAATACCACTTTCCATCATAATGTGATCCATATAGATAATAAATAACAGTGGGGATAATGTACATCCTTGTCTGACACCATATTTAACATAAAACCATCTTCCTGTACTTTCTTCAGTTCTAACTGAACTCAAATAAAGACTAAGTATTACTTGATATAATGTTCCATTGATACCATACAACTGTAGCATTTTGAATAGCTTTTCTCTTGGCACCTTGTCATCTGCCTTTTCTAGATCTACAAAACTTAAATACAGATCTTTGTTATATTACCATGATTTCTCAAAATATAAAATGATGATACAACATTGAGAAATCCAGAATTAATAATAATATTAATTTTGGAAATGATTACAAAATATAATTATCAAGACAAGGATGAAAGAGGGTTTCAAAACAATTTATTAATATAGCAATGACAAATGTATATTGTTTAGAATGAGAATGGATGAAGTAATTTATAATGAAAGCAAAGACATTGATTATTAATATCCAAATAACACTAAGGCATGAATACTTGTCTTCAGAAGAAATGCTAATTATTAAAATTATAAAACTCAGAGTATCTCAAATAGTGCATGTTACATACACACTGTTATAGAAAATGTTTCAATCATTGTTATAGTATGCATTGAATTCATGGCTTGGTTTGAAGGCAGGGAGAGATGGACTTGAAAGAATCAAGTAATTATCTGGTGCATTGGTAATAAAATATTTCACTGTGAGAATAGTAAAGCTGCTCTGTTGCCATATACAGTTTTGTTCAGCTAATTTTGCAATGTTAATACAGGATAGCATATTCTACTGAGCTCAATGAGTTAAATGACACTAAATACACTTATGTATCTTCTGTGGTGTGTGGGGTGCGTGTCATAAATATGTAATTAATAGTGGTGTCCCTTTTCAGAAAATACTGTAGTTACATCATATAATACCAATTATTCACTTATTTTATATAAAAGCATAATAGAGAATTTAAAAAATAAAAACAGCTATATGCCTTAAACACTATTCTGAAAATTAGATGATTAAAGAAATACCTCTTTTTTCTTTGAAGAGCCATTTCATTTTGTCAGAATCGCTGTATAATATCCTGAAATTTTCAAAGGAGAATGAATATTAGACAAGATTCTGACAAAACGAAAAGATTCATAAAAAAAAAGCATTCAGTGAAAAATTAGGAAAAAACAGAAAAACTCACCCTTCATTACCCACAATTTTACTGTACTAAAAATGAACATTAAATATATTACCTACATGATGTGATTTAAAAACATACACAGAAATAATACATCAAATGACAGGAAGTTCCAATTCACAGACTATTTTCTACATCACTTTTAATTCAGTTATGTACTTTATCAATGCTATATGTATTGATTTCAAAAAGCATATCAAAGGAATATCCAAATACAAAAATTCCAGTTTTCAGACAAAATTAAAAAATGTTCAAGAAACACATTAATTCATTCTACTAAAACTTTTCTGATTAAACAGCAATTAAGGTTTTTACTGCTAATTACAACCTTTAATTTAGGAACAAGCCTAATAACCAACCTCAGTTTTCATCATTAGGTCATGCCTTGCTTTTCCACTCCTATCTACTTCAATTTCATCATCACTTTCTTCACTTGAATCAGATCCCTCTTCTCTAGAAAATGAACAAACAGAAATAAATATGCAAACAACAAATTCCAGTGATCACATCAGAGTATTACAAATCTGGAAAGATGTGTATTACTACCATTGCATATTACAGGGATAATACTTAATTTATGGGAGAGGAATGTTGAAGTAGGAAAAAAAGAAAATCTGTATCTGTAATACTATGGCTTTTAATCAACGTTCATTACTACCAAACCATTTCAAAGCTTCTTATATTATTTTAAAGCAATTTCACTTACTTTGAAAAAAAAAAAACAGAAGAAAAATCCTCTTTCGTGTTAACTTTCTTGTGAAAATTCAAGCAGATAATCACATGATGCTAATTATCGAACACAGATCCGACCTTAAACTGTCAGTATGATGGGTAAGAAATTAGTGCTTTATTTGCTATGTGTACGTAGATGCAGAGATGGAATATTAAACTTCCTTAGCAGTTACAGTGAGAGGTTGCATGATGGAGCGTCGTGGAAGAGTACTGCTATGTTCGGTGCAGATAATGTTCCAACATTCATACAAGTAGATTGCACAATCTCTTTCGCATACAATACCAAATGAGTGAACAGCAGAATGACGTGTAATATTAATACTGTGTGGCCTGACACAGAGGCCGCACAGTATCAATATTACAGTATTGAAACTGCTAGTCCTACTAAGGTGTTTTGGAAAAGACTATTTTTAGGATACAGTTAAGAGAAAATTGTTGGTTGGAGTGAAACAGCAGATTTTTTTGCTTTATTATGCAAAATGAACCAGTAGATATTTGTGTATCCTGAAGATGGATAGGATCCAACCATTAAATGATACTCTCAGAACAATAAATCTGGGATCCATAAACTTTGAACAAGTGTATGATAAAGACGATGCAAGGAAAATCAATCCACACCTACACTGTAGGGTATAAAGGACATTCAATACTCTTTTGTATATTTTTCTTAGTTGACAAATGGATGCCAGGGTGAGCTCTAAGAAATTATTTCTGTTGCTACTGGGATAATAGTTTGATTCATCCATTCCTTAACTCTAGGTCTGGGTGAAGAGTGCATTTTTGGCAGAAGTGCTCACACACTTGTTTTTTCTGAACACTTTGAACTCATCAGTAATAGCCCAAAGACAGATATAATCAATTACTTCTTGAGGTTGCCTTTCAATAACTCCCATTACAAGAATGACAATAAATAACGAAGTCACCAACAGAGAACACTATTCACTGTGGAAGTTTCTGTAGTTCAGTCATTATTGATGAGGCCTTTTGGTTAGAAAAACCGGATTTGAATTCCATCTACAATGCAAAGACTTTTCAATTGAAGGTGAGTAGCTAACTCTCTCTCTATTCTTAAAACCTAAATACAACTCAGTGCATCAACTAATCACTCTTATACATGCTGAGTGTAAAGCCCACCTTTAGTGAGCTTTATTCAACATTAATTTGCACTACTTCATACAGTACTCTTATAATGTTAACTTACCCAATCAAATTGTAATTATTTACATCATCATTCAGTTATTACGTCTAGGTACTTGCATTCTTTACAATACTCTCATTCAGCACAGTCCATTACATGAATCTTTCGTCCCCTTTTTTATGCTGACTCGCTTTTGATCTCCCACCAAAATTCTTTGTCTGAGTCATCAATAATTCTGCACCCTCTTGAACCCTTAATTCAGCAACATGGCAGCAATGACTGTATAACGAGTGGTTCCTATATCGCCAATCGACAGCAGACACCTCATGGTGGTGAACCCAGGGAATGAACTGAACTCGAAGAACCTCAGGACATAAGCCACTTCTCTTTCTATGACACAGTGCCCTCATGTGCTGCAGACCCAGCTAAGAAAAGGCTGAGAACCCTAAGACAAAATCGTTCCTGATGCTGGAGCTTTTAAAGGCCCAGACTTCGCCTGCATGCACCTCTCGAAACTTCCGTATAGGTCATATCAACATCTGGAAATGATGATGTCACACTTTGCGTGTCTTTCTAAATTGCCATATATGGATACTACATCAGTTCATAGTGATGTTATATTTCATTCGTCACAATAATTTAACAAAGTCTTGTGATTAAGTTATTATATACAAAAAGGATTTATTTTAAGAATACAAACAATGTCCTTTCTTCATGAGTAATTTAGAATAAAAAACTTGCAAAAACGAACATGATAAATTATTTTTCATGTGAGATGTAACATGCAGATCTGGTTTCTGAGGTGATACAGACACAGTGGAGATAGCACAAAGGAAAGTGTAAATGATGATATTGAAACTGTGTAATAATGTAGATTATAAGGACAAAATGAGAATTTGTGGACTGTAGATAATAGTAAACAGGAGAAAAAGAGATGACATGATAAACCTTCAAAATTCTGAAAGGATTAAAAATAAAATACAGAAGACTCACATTAAAAAAATTTGATTTTGAAATGGAATAATAGCATAATATACAAATAAGAAAAAGATTCTAAAAAATGCTAATGCAGCTACAATAATGTAACAGATAACAAATTCCTAATTACAGATATATAAATATAAAATACATAATTAAACAAATTAAGAAACTAGTAGATTGGGGAAAAAAAAGTATTATATCCTATGAAGGAGGTAAACATTGCCTGTGAGATCCAATTAAGTTTGGACGGAGTAATGTTTCATGAGTTCCTTATAAAGATGTTCCATAAGAAATCTATAATTCTCTTATGCTGTTATTTAGTCTTATTCTAGAGAACTCTGTGCTTAGCAGAAATGACATTCAGCAAGGCCAGATTGTTCAGAACATCTGATATGACTTATATTCTTCATGACAGACACAAGAGCAATGAATCTGGTAAACACCCAGAAGACTAAGTGGAAGAAGCTTTTGTTTTGGTGATGAAAGGTGGAAATTTTTCTGATAGCACAGACTGACCCTAAAATGTCGTGAGACTAAAAGTTTTATAATACATTATGATATTTCCTTCATATAAACCTGTAGAATACAAGTAATTTCTTCTTGAGCAGAAGAGGCAGGAATTCTATAGCTATTATCAATATATAATAGAGAACACTGACTCCATTAACAGCAGATGGGAATCTTGATATAAATGAAGTAGCTATTTTGATTCTTCTAAGTGGAAAGAGTAATAATGCAGTTTTAACTTCAAGGATGGCAAAACACATGAGAACTTTGAATAAAAAGGGATATGAAAACAATGGCAATATATATATAGCTTTGCATTGTAGAGGAATTAGCAACATGGGAAGTGGTCAGAGGATGTCTGAAGGAAGCTACAGTTAACAAGCATTCTTAGCCACAACTTTCCTATAACACTCAGTTGAGAAATCCCTCAGTAATTCTTATATTTATATTTATTTTTTTATGAACTGGTAGTAGAATGCATCCTCTACTCCAATGATATGGACCAACCTTTTGGCTAACTATTCTAAATTATGCAGTGTAGCCAGTGTAAAATATTTTTACCTCCATATAACTAAATTTCTCTTTGTTACTTTAATACTGAAATGTATGTTTTCACATATCTATACATATGTGAAACATACATACATTACATACAAACACAAGGATTCAAATTTATGGCAAATCAGTGTGCATATAAACAGGCTGTTAAAGAAAAAGAAGAAACCTATTAAATATTTTTCTGAGATCGTTTTCGAATGGCTTAAAGCTAGATAAAGAACAAATGTTGACCATTATTGGCTCATGTTTTTATATACTTAAAGGAAAGTAGAGGAATGATTGTGACCAGCTCATCAGAACAGCACCCATGAAAATATCTACAGAAAAGACTTCAGGCAGAACAGAATATTTGTAAGAAAAATTGTATTCCTTATATTTTGCATTACTGTACTATCATGAGTAACTTCAGTTTGCTGTTCTAGCCATCTAGAATATCTCCAATCTTTACTACAGATCATAAAGGAGATGTATTTTCCTTCTCTCTCCCTTCCATTTCTCAGTTTATTATTTGATTCGAAAACATCTTTCTTACAAGTTTCTTTCAAGGTACATTCCAGGCTATTCCCTAATCACTCTTTATATGATTTCTTATTTTCCTCAATTCTTTTTTTACTCTTTATTTCTTAAGTTCATAGTTTTTTGTTTTTTTTTCCCTGTATCTAATAATGCTTCCTTCATATTTTACCAATGGGTCTTTATCTTTCTCCTATAATGTTTGCATATTTCAGTCCACAGTTGCTATCTTGAACTTGTTTTCTGGAAATCTAGTCAAATTTTATATATATCAGTCTCACCCACAAGTCTCAAGAAGTATAACACAACAGTGCCATTTATGTGGGCACTGTTGCATTATAAGTTAGAGTGATCAGAGAGAAGAAAGGAAGCTGTTGATGGGTGTATACAAAGAAGCAAAAGGAAATGCAGTGGGTTTGCCTATCTCTCCCACCTTAGCCAACTATTATATAGAACATTCAGGAAGTTCATCCAAGGATTAAATTTATTCTTAAAATAGAAGATAAGTACCTTCCATTTCTCGATATTTTTATCCAAAACAACTTAATGATAGATTTCGGTTGTCAGGATGCAGAAAGAAAACAAATACAGGAAGGTACATTGATACTACTTATCATCAACATCCATTTCAGAAGTTGGATATTATCTTATCAAAATTTCAGTGCACCCACCACATGCATGCACACAACCTTATGTTCTATGGGCTCTTCTAACACAGAACTGTCTTTCATTAGAGCTACCATCATCTAAAAGGGTTACAATCCCAACATCAGCAAAGTAACTGATAATTCTGTCCCTCTTCAGAGGACATTCCTTATGTCCAAGGTGTGTATGAGAAAGTTACCAAATTAACTTTCAAGTCTCCTTCCATCTGGTTTGTGCACTAAATTCATCTTACAATTCTCCAAAGGAAAAACATCCTCTTCTTTCCTAACCAGGAGTATACAGAATTTCTTGCTCATACAGTATCTTTTATTATGGGCAGATACATCCAGTCCCATGATTTTATTAACTTGGATTCTTGCCAGTCATGCCATATCTACTAAACACAAGCTTCATTGGATTTAAGTTTTACACATAAGCCAATTTTTTATTAGAAAGGTTACAGAAAGAAAGATGTAAAGCACACATGTATCATCTGAACCTAAACAGAAATGATGGTTCAAAAACTTTCCCAATTTTGAGATGTTTTTCTATTCAATATTGCTATTGATTGTGTTAAATACAGGTATTCCTCGACTTATGACAGGGTTTGGTTCCAACGTCTCCATCGTAAGTCGAGGACTTTTTTAATTCTCGATTTGTTTGATTTCTATTATAATATTTTCGTAAATTAGGTTTCTCTTCTTCTTCTTCTGCAGCTTGTCCCACTTATGTGGGGGTCGTTGTTTGTAGTCAGTCTCTTCCACATCCTCCTGTCTAGGGATTTAACCACATCCAAGTTCTTCATCCTCAAGTCCTCCACCACCTCCCTCCATCTCGTCTTTGGCCGTCCGCACTTCCTCCTCCCCTGCACATCCATCTGCATGATCTTTCTTCCCACATACTCGTCCTCCCTCCTCATCACATGACCAGACCATCTCAACCTTGCCTCCTGTATCTCGTTTTGGAAAATCAAGTCTTGATCAGTCAGTTCACCTTCTTAGTGATCTGCTAATTCTTCATCGGTAATATTGATTTCTAGATCCAGTTTTTCTTGCAATTTCAATGATTTCTTCACCAATTTGTTCTAATATACTATGCTCATTGTACTCTTTGAGTGTCTCCTGCGGTAGTAACTTCTTCCAAATTCCTCGCATACAATTGTTCTTATACTTCCTTCCATGGAGTTCCAATGTTCTGGATACATTGGTTAATATCGTAATTTTTCCAAAAATCATCATCATCATCATCAAATTCCTGCCATGTACCCTCAAGGGGTGTACAGCATATGACAGTACTACATGAAAAAATTACATCATTATAAACTTCCTATCTACAATTTTCCTCCAAATCAGTCTGTTACTTGTCAAGACTCCAACATTATCAGATCTTATATTTCTATCGTCTAAGGCACTTTGTACCATATCAATCCACCTATATCTTGGTCTTCCTCTGGGCCGTTTTCCTGCCAACCTGGCAGAGAACACTTGTTTTGCTAATACCATCTGAGATTAGCTCTGCTAACGCATTCCTGGATGCTGACAATGTTAAGTTCTTTCCTAATATCCTCATTTTTAATATGATATTGCCATTGATGCCATCTGTTCACGCCTCTAATCTTTCTCAGGACTCTCATATCTGCGGTCTCTAGTCTTTGGTCAAGTGTTTTACTTCTGACCCAGCTCTCAGATCCATAAGTTAAAATTGGTTTGAACACAGTCGTGTATACAGCTAATTTAGTGTTCCGACTAATTTCTTTCTTATTCCATATGAATTTATTCAATTGACTTCCCACCATACCAGCTTTGCTGATTCTGTTGTCTATTTCTATATTTAGTTTACCATCTTCAGTAAAAATTGTGCCTAAGTAGCTGAAATGTTTTACTTGTTCCACAGGTTCTCCATTCACAACACAGTTGACATTTTCAATGATTCTGCCTATTTTCATTGTCTTTGTCTTTTTATTGCTGACCTTCATACCATATCTATTACAACAGCTATTCAATTTAGTCAGAGAATCTTGCAGACTTGTAGCGGATTTATTTAGAAGTATAACATCATCCGCATAAAGCAAAGAGCTGACATTAACATCTCCAATTTTGATATCAGGTTTAATACCACATTCCTTCATAATGTGATCCATATAGATAATGAATAACAGAGGGGATAATGTACATCCTTGTCTCACACCAGATTTAACATTAAACCATCTTCCTGTACTTCAATTCTAACTGCTGACTCACAACTGAAATAAAGACTAAGTATTGCTTGATATAATGCCCCATTGACACCATATAACTGCAGCGTACTGAATAGCTTCTCTCTTGGCACCTTGTCATATGCCTTTTCCAAATCGACAAAACTTAAATACAGATCTTTGTTATATTCCCATGCTTTCTCGACTATTTGTCGTAAAGTGAAGATCTGATCCTGACAGCCTCTATTTGGCCTGAATCCAGCTTGTTCTTCACCAAGCTTTTCTTCCACAATTCTTCTCAACCGTTTCTCAAGTATACTTGCATAGATCTTGCCAGGAACACTCAGTAGGGAAATACCTCTGTAATTCTCACATTCAGTTTTATTTCCCTTTTTATATATGGGTACTATCAGAGCTCTACTCCAATCATCGGGAATTCGTCCCTCTGTCCAGGCTTTCTGAACTATGCAGTGCAGCCACTGTAAGACTCTTATACCACCATACTTCAGCATTTCTGGTCGAATATCATCTACTCCTGCTGCCTTTCCACATTTCAAGCCTTTGATGGCTTTTTCTACTTCAAGTATGGATATGTATTCCTGACTGCATGCCTGGTCAGTGTTTTTTATCACTGTGCTGTCATCACTGTTTGTTTCATTTAGCAGTTTTTCAAAGTAATTACTCCATACTTCAAGGATATCTTTTTCTACTGTTTTCATTTCACCTTTATCATCTCTAATTCCTTTTACAGCACTCTTTCCTCCATTCCTAAGCTTCTTCAACAACCTCCAGAATATTTTGCCACCTTCTTGATATTTATTTTCTATATTCTTGCCAAAGTCCTCCCATGACTTTTGTTTAGCTAGTTTTACACACTGTTTAGCTTTCTTACATTTGTCTCTGTATTCTGTAAGAGTAAAAGCTGACTTATTTGCCAGGAACTTTTGATATGCTTTCTTCTTTTCCTTCACTGCCTCTTTAACTTCCTGTGTCCACCAGGGAGTTCTGATTTTTTTATCCTTGCACACAACCTCACCACATGCCTCTCTGGCAGAATCAATCAATGTTTCCTTCAGAGTTTGCCACTGAATCTCCAAGGTTTGATTCCTGTTCTCAAACTCTTTCATTTTCTTTTCAATAATATTTCTGTATTTTAGTCTACAGTTCACATCTGAGAGCTGCTCAACTTTTATTCGCTTTAAAACTTTCTTACATGTTATTCTTTTCAATATGAAATTCAATTTTATCCTGCTCAAGACTAAATAGTGATCACTTCCAATTTCAAATCCTCTGTACACTCTGGTGTCCTGCACCAGGGAGAAAACATCACTATCAGCAATAACATAGTCAATGAGACTTTTCTTAGTTTTCAAAAATCGCGTAATGTTATAGCATCATTGTCCATTGCTGTTATTGCTTGAGAAAATGTAGTTTTTACATAATATGTCTTGAATGTAGCAGTAGAACTGTGTTCCATAGGTTGAATCACAGCTGTTGTGTTGGAAGGTAGATACATTACATTTATATTTTCATTCAAATCGTATTGCTGCTTGACAGTGCCCTGGAGCACTGTCAAGCAGCAATACAATTTTAAAAGGAATGTTTTTTTCAAGACAGTAGGCACGTACTTCTAAATAAAACAATTGTCATCAAAGCCTTAGGATTACTCCTGTAGTAAACCAGCAACTTATTCTTGTCAATGTTTTTCAAAGCTCTGGGATTTTGTGAACAGTAAACAAGAAATGGTTTTAATTTAAAACCAGCAGCATTTCCTCCAAGAAGAAGCGTAATCCTATCTTTAAATGCCATAAAACCAGGCACCAATGTAGCTTTTCTGTGAATGCAAGTTTGTTCTGGCATTCTTTTCCAGAACAGTCTGGTTTCATCTACGTTAAAAATCTGCTCTAGCAAATAGCTTTCATCTTTTATCATCTCTTTCAGATTTTTCTTGAAAATTTTGGCAGTTTCAAAATCAGGACTAGCAGCTTCTCCCATTATTCGTATTTTATGTAAGTTAAATCGGCTTTTGAATTGATAAAACAACCTTGCTAGCGTTAAATGTATGCTCGCTGTATTTATCTTCTTGTTGTTTCCTTAAATTGTCAAATAGGCTGCGTGCTTTTGTTGAATCCTAAACAAACTGAGAGGAATATTATTGATGATTTGATCATCTATCCATATCATTAAAAGCTTCTCCATTTCATGAATTGGCCCTTCTCTTTTTTTTGTTAAAATTGTACATTTCATATTAACTGCTCCTTTAGCTGCCTCCATTATTTTTGATTTATCTTTTATAATTGTTGAACGCGTTAGTTTTTCTTCTCGTGCTATTTCACTGACTTTCTTTCCTTTGTTGTGTGCTTTAATGATCTTCATTTTAACATCTAAACTTAAAGCTTTCCTCGCCTCCTTTTTTATGTTGGAATTTTCATCCGTAGTATTACTTCTCTTACTGGACATGATAGGGTTACAATGAGATACAAAAATTGCAATGAGAGAAATGAACACTTCGACTTCTGATTAGCAACTAACATGCCAAAGGCTGTGATAAGTTGGAAGTGAGTGAATCATAGCAGTGGCTATTGCGTATTGGTGATAGGCTTTGCTTGTCGACTAATGGTGATGCTGCGATGCGTATACAAAAGCAATGTGATATACGTATGTATATGCTGGCGGCAAAGTTAAATTAGAGAATTTTTAATAATAACTTTTGTCCATCATAAGCCGAGGACTACCTGTAATTTATTATTTGATAATTTCACTTAAATAAGTTTCAACTGTTATTCTATTTTGTCTCTATGCACTCAAAATGACCTTCAAATGAGACTGAAAACTGTGATATTAAATAATTTATTTCCAATGCAGGTGAATTCTGTATATTAAATGCTTATAATTAACTTGTAATGAAATCAACTTTTCTCAATACAAAAATAATTTAACAAATAGTTTTCAATGTAAACTCATTTATATCAGATGAGATATAACATGAATATAATTTCTCTTATCATACTGAATAAAGTGAAGGACTGTTTTGCAACTGTATTTTGTATATAGAGAATAATTAAGGACTTACGCTTCTCTTTCAGCTTTTTGCTTTGCAGCTGCTTGCTCCTTTTCTTTTTCTTTCCTCATATATTCTTCGAGTTCTGTTCCTTCTAGACGTACTCTTCGATGAATCTTAAAATTTAAAGAAACAGGATAAAGCTTGGAAGAATGTTCTGTCCTCAATAAGTTTCCAAATTGTCAAGTGAAATTTGTGTGTTGTTTAGATTTTCAACCACCAGATAACAGTGAAAGAGAACATAAGATGTTAGTGCAAAAAATTTCAACGCTGGGAATTAGTGAGGCTTTATTATACTAACTTTCCTTGGTATGAAAATCATCATGTCTTTTTACTTGTTTTATACAAGTAAAAAGACAAAAATATGAAAACAGGCAAAGAAGTATAACATATGCATCGAAGAAAAGCTTACACATTTTGTTATTTAGGCAATTTCTTGGCAAACACATTTTTTCCAAATCAAATATGTAAATGTGCACGTTTGCATATGTGTATGTATAAAGAGTGGTCCATAAGTCATTAAGGGCTTGAATGTAAATCACTTTTCTGATTATTATTATTTTTTTTTCCAGATATTCTAAGGAATATTTGGGAAATTAATCATGAAAATGTTAACAACCCAACAATGAACCAAAATTTTATTTTGAAAATCAGCATTCAATTATTCTAATGAAAAGATCTGCAATTAATTGGCAATCACTGTCTCCAGATGTGATGGCTCCCAACTTCTTCTTCCTACAGGGATTATCTGAAGGAAAATGTGTATGTGAACAAAACAAAGACAATTCAACAGCTGAATGAGAACATTTATGCAGAAATTAGGGCTTTGCAGCTAGAAACATTAACAGCTATCAAGGAATATGTCACAGAAAGTGCCAGTATTTGTGAAGCTGAAAATGGAAGACAATTAAGCAATGTGGTTTTTTTTATCTACTCCATAATATAAAATGATAAGCTTTTTTATGGAACATTTTTGTGTCAAGTTATTTAAAATGTTTTGAAACTCAGGGGCTACCCTGAGTGTCGAGTCATCAGAATTCAAGGAGAACTGGCCTACCAGTCCGGAACTTGGAGGATGGGCGGTGTAGGCACCAGGGACAGAACCCCCTCTTTCGAGTTTTCAAAATTCGAGGAGAACCAGTCTACCAGTCAGGTACTCGGAGGGTTGGTGTCCCCCCTTTTTGAAGAATCGACACTCAGGGGCTACACTGAGTGTCGAGTCTTCAAAATTCGAGTCATCAGAATTCAAGGAGAATTGGGCCTACCAGTCAGATACTCTGGGGGTTGGGTGCTAAGGGGCAGAACCCCCCTTTTGAAGAATCGACACTCAGGGTAGCCCCTGAGTGTTGAGTGTTCAAAATTTAAGAACCGGTCTACCAGTCCAGAACTTGGGGGGTAACTAATAAAAAAAAACTTTGATTCTATATTTCAATATAAAAAAAAGAAAAATAATAAATAAAAAAGTAATTAAATGTTTAAGCCTTTAAAATGTTTAAGCCACTCTGTATATATTAAAAAAAATTAGAATCTACAATGGTGGAAGCCAGCTTAATCGGTTTATATGCTGGATAGTGGTTGGCATGAGATTTAGTGCCTCCCTCAATAAGTTGCCTAAATAATAATAATAAGAATATTGTTTTGCTGTGGTTAGAAAAGAGAAAAAGCCTTATAATATCAAGATAACAAACAGTATGCAAGACCTTGTTTACACCCATTTTGATATATGGATTAGGTTAGAAATGAAACAACTGATAAACTGGAGACCACAGATGAAGCATGGACAAATGACACCAGTGTTGAATGAAAGCTAAGCAAAACAAATTTTTTAAGCAAATGTGGCAGAAAAAAGACCTAGAGGATGCCTAAGATATAGGTATGCTGAGGATCAAATCAGTTATTTCCATTTAGTAGAAATAACACTATACCTATTTGAAAGGAAGCTGTTGTGTGACTATTGTAATGCCTAGCAAAGGATTTACAATATTATTACGAAAATCATATTAAATTCTGAAAGCTGCTCCTACCTCCCACACCTGCATTATTAAAATTCTTTGTGAACTCTGTTACAAAGTGTTTGCACATTTTTTTTACTTACATTCACAATAGAATGTAAGGAGTTCATTCTATTTTTTACATAAGCAAATTCAAGGTACTACTACTATTACAATATCAGTTTTAGTTTGAAAATAGGATAGTTTGGCATGTTAATGCAGTGTTTCTCAATGGAAACAATACCATCCCCAGGGGGATTTTTGAGGGAAGGGGCAATAATTAGTTTTTGGTGAAAAAAAATAAGAATCATGCCAACCAGCAATGTAATGCTGCTATATGAAACATAATGAATATACAGGGTGTCCCAAAATTCAAGCAAGATTTAAATTTAGCACCATTTGTGCGCCAAGTGTTGCCAACGAGAAAAAAAAGACAGCGTGACAGCTGACAGTTCAGGGTTATTAAATATGGAGCGCTACACGAAAGAACAACGCATTTTCATTGTTGAGCAATATTTTAAAAATAATGAAGGTTTGGCAGCTACAGTTCGCAATTTTCGTACAAAATATGGTAGGAATAGTGATTTAACTTCAACTGTGAAAAGATTAATTAAAAAATTCAAGGAAACTGGATCAATTAGTGATCTTATACACTCTGGCCGTCCTTCAACAAGTTGTTCAACAGAAAACATCGAAGCAGTTCGTGAGAGTGTTGCTGAGAGTCCAGGAACATCAATTCGGCACCGTGGTCTTCAATTGGACATTTCGAGAAGCTCTCTACAGCGTATTCTCACGAAAGATTTGCATCTTTATGCTTAAAAAGTTCAACTGACTCAAGAACTGAAGCCTACTGACCACACACAGTGAAGAGAGTTTGTTGAATGGATTATGGAACAACAACAAGTGGATACTTATTTTTCGAACAAATCATCTTCAGCAATGAGGCTCATTTTCATCTTGATGGCTTCGTTAATCGACAAAATTGTCACATTTGGGGTTCAGAAAATCCACGAGTGATTGTTGAGAAACAAATGCATCCACAACATGTCACTGTTTGGTACGGATTTTGGGCTGGAGGCATCATTGGTCCATTCTTCTTCGAAAATGCGGCTGGTAAAGCAATAACATTTAATAGTGCTCGCTATCATGACATGATAATCCAGTATTTTGTGCCTAAATTGCAAGCTATGGATGTGGAGATGACATGTAGTTTCAACAAGACGGTGCCACATGCCATACAGCCCGAGAAACAATTCAATTACTGCATGAGTCATTGGCCACCCAGATCATGTGATTTAACGCCGTTGGACTTTTTTCTTTGGGGTTTTTTGAAGTCTAAGGTTTATGCCAACAAGCCCACGACCACCCACGCCTTGAAGGAGGAAATCGAGCGCTGTATCAACGAAATTCAGCCACATTTATGCAAAACGGTCATGGAAAATTTCGACAAAAGAGTGCGTATGTGCCAGCAAAGTCGTGGAGGCCATTTACCTGATATGCTATTCCATGCATAACCCTATACTGTATACTTTATGAATCAATAAGAAATTACAATTTTTAATTAAAAACCTGTGTTTTCTATCAAAATTACTTCTTGCGTGAATTTTGGGACATCCTCTATGTATGTATATATATATATATATATATATATATATATATATATAATTACTTAGGAAAATGTTACTATTACTTAACAAACAGAAAACAACTTTTAAAACAGCTTTTTCATCAAATAAGCAGCACCGCTTCTTCTATATGATATCACTGATAAGAAATTTTCGTAATACGTAAATTTCATTGATCATTTTTGAATTCATAAACAGGATTAACCATTGAGTGTGCTATTTGTCATAAGACATTTTAATCTGGACAGCTAACATAACTCTGAATAATACCTACTTAAGAAATAGAGAATAGTATGCAGTAATGAGAATTCTGTCAAGAGGGCATCTGTAGAAAGAACAGTTTAATATCATGAAATACATTTTCGTCTTTACTACTAATGAAAGAAAATTTCTCATTTAGAAAGGTATCAAATGGATAAAAGAATTGACGCTAATGAATGCCACTTTATACGAACTATCGGCGACAATAAATTTTCAAAATCAGGAGAGATTAGAACACACTTAAGATGTCACACTAATGAAAAACCATTCGAGTGTAGTACCTGCAGTATGAAATTTAAGAGAGCATCACATCTTAAAATACACTTGAGAAATCATTCTAATGAAAAACCCCATGATTGTACAATCTGTCAAATGAAATTTCTGCACCTAGGAAATCTTAACACACATTTAAGAATTCACTCTAATGAGAAATCCTTCGTGTGTCCATTCTGTGAAAAGAAATTTCCTCAATCAGGAATTCTTAAAAGGCACATAAGAATTCACACTAATGAGAAACCATTCATGTGTGTTCAATCTGTGAAAAGAATTTTTCTCAATCAGGACATCTAAAATGTCACCTAAGATCTCATACTAATGAAAAACCATTCAAGTGTACAGTATGCAGTAAGAAATTTAAATGGGCATCAATTCTTAAGGAACACTTTAAAATTCATACTAATGAAAGACCATATAATTGTATCATCTGCAAAAAGAAATTTTCTCTCTCAGGAAGTCTTAAAAAACATATAAGAATTCATACTGACTAATGAAAAGCCTTTCGAATGTTCCATCTGTGAAAAGAAATTTTCTTGTTCATCAAATCTTAAAATTCACATAATTCACACAAATCCTCCAACTCAAATGTCAACCTCACCTTCCCATGGTCCATCCTGTTCTAAAAGTACAAATGAGGAACTGGCGACCGAGTATGGGCAGTATAACATTATTATCCTAACAGAGTAAACACTGTTAGATCTGCCTGTCCAGAGGCATTAGGTAGCAGCCCTACCACTGGACTTACCCAGCGACAGATTAGTAACCTGCCCTAGGGAAATTCAAAATACTTTCAAGTTTCATGCAAAGAAAAGCCGGACGGACTGTCAGGGAAAAGACCACAACCCAGGAAACGGTAAACGAAATTGGAAAAAGGAACACATAATGAAGATTGCGACATGGAACGTGAGAAGCATTGCACACAAAGAAGAAGAACTTGATAAACAACTAAACCAAGCTAACATTAAAGATATGTATAGTACCAGAAACAAAGAAAAAAACAAAAAGGTACAAAAGAAACAAATTATATACAAATCTACAGTGGGGTAAAAAAAGAAGAAAGAGCAAAAGCAGGTATAATGATTATGGTACATAAATCCCTAAAGAACAATATTGTATATTACAACTATTTGAATGAAAGACTAATAGAAATTAGACTCAAGACATTAAGAGGCCACATAACAATAATTGGTGCATATGCACCAGAAGAGGGAAAAGAAGAAAACAGTAATATATTTTATAAAGAATTACAGAATGACATAGATAAAACAAACAAAACTGACTATTTACTGCTAGCAGGAGATTTAAATTCCAGAATAGGAAACAAAAAATACAAAACAAGCATAGATAAATTTGGCGAAGATATATGTAATCAAAATGGTCACAGATTGTGCGATTTTGTCATTTATAATAATGAGAATAATGAATTCAATGTTTAAACACAAGGAAATACATAAATATACTTGGTCAGCCAGAGGATACAAATCAGTAATTGAGTATGTTATCACAAATTTTAAATTAGCGGAGTTGATTTTAGACGTAAGAGCATATCGAGGCTTTGAATTAAACTCTGATCATTATATGGTATCAGCAAAAATTCGTTTTAAACCAAAGTGGCTAAAAACACATAGAATTGAAAATTCTTACCAGCCAAGCTACAAAATTTCTTCATTACAGGATCATCATGTTAGACAACATCAAAAATGCACAAACTTAAAAACAGAAACCACACATGAATCAAGTGACATAGAAGATGAATGGGAAAATTTGAAGCAAATTCTCACAAAAGCAGCAACAGAAACCTTAGGAATAAAGCACAAATAGATTACAAAAAGAAGACTACGAGACTGGAACAAAGAAATAGAAAATATAAAAAAACCCAAAAAGGACAGTTACCAGAAATGGCTAAATTCCAAAACAATAGAAGCAGAAGCAGAGTATAAAAGAAATAGTGCAATTGCAAAACGAGAAGTAAGGAAAAAACATAGAGAAATATGGAACAATTTCGTAACAGAACTAGAAAAGGATTTATTTAAGCCACAACCCAAAACCTGTAAAGTAATAAAATACATGAATAAAGAAATAAAAGAAAAGATAAAAATACAAACAAAAGATTTAGAAAAATGGGTGACCTATTTCCAAAATCTCTGGGCAGATGAGAACAATGAAATAAAATTTTATAAAACAAAGAATGACCTAATAGAAAATATCACAATGTTAGAACTGAAAAATATAATAAAGAAGATGAAAAATAGGAAAACACCAGGAGAAGACAATATAAATATAGAACTATACAAAAATGCAGGTGAAAAATTTAATGAAAGACTTCTGAAATTTTTTAATATGGTTTGGATGTCTGGAAAAACCCCTAACTCTTGGAAAAAAGGCACTGGTTATCCCAATCTATAAAAAAGGAAATAAAGAAAATTGCAATAATTATAGGGGAATTAGCCTACTGAATACAGGATATAAAATATATGCAGGAATATTAAAAGAGAAACTATGCAGCATTGTAGAAGACAAATTACTAGAAGAACAAAATGGTTTCCGAACAGGCCGATCCTGCATAGATCCAATTTTTACTTTAAAATTATTAATAGAAAAGAGAAGAGAATTTCAAAAAGAAACAACACGTGGCCTTTATTGATTATGAAAAAGCCTTTGACAAAATTAGTAGACAAAAATTGTTTAAAATATTAAACGATTTAAACATACCAAACCAACTTTTACAATCTATTCAAGAAATATATACAGGAAATAAAATAGCAGTTAAATTAGAACACACCTCAGAATGGAAAGATATATCAAGAGGAGTACGACAAGGATGTACCCTCTCACCTCTGCTTTTCAATATATAAATGAAATATTAACAATCTGGAAACAGCATAACCCATTTGGTATACAAATGACCTCGCAAATGAAGACAGATACACTACTATTTGCAGATGATCAAATAGTATTAGCTACATCAGAAGATGATTTACAAAGATCATTAAAATCATTAAATGATATCTCAAAACAATATAATATGACAATATCTAAAGAAAAAACAAAAATAATGGCATTCAAAGGAGAAACCCCAATAAGAAGTAAAACAGTGATAGATAATAAAATACTAGAACAAGTAAACACTTTCAGATACTTGGGATGTGATCTATCATACAAAGAAGAAAAAGACAAACACACTAAAATATCAAACTTTGTCAAAGTAAATGGCATAATAAATAATATATTTAAGCCATCCCTAGTACAAAAACACACTAGAATCAGACTATATAATGTTTTGTCAAAACCAACTCTACTATTCGGAAGTGAAACATGGACCATGAAAAGGAAAGATGAAAAACGAATTCAAACAGCAGAAATGAAGTTCCTCAGAAAAACAGCTGGATATACCAAGTGGGATCACAAAACAAATGAAGAAATCTTACAATTCCTGAAAATAAAACCAATTAATTACTACATAAGACAGTATAAACAAAAATGGCTAGAACATTTAAATCGAATGGACAACAGCAGACTACCAAAAATATTATACAGATATAAAATAAGTGGAAAAAGAAGAATTCGAAGACCAAGAAAGAGATGGCATGAGACGGGAACAAGCCACTTGGCCTAAATTCCATGTTAGGAAGAAGAAGAAGTACTTAGGAAAATCCTTTGCCATTTAATTATACATTTAATTTTTAGAATACCAAATAAGTAATAGAACAACCCTTTGAGGCATACTATATAAGGCATGATTCATATGCAATATATTCACTGTTTAAATGTTGGTATAGGAAATCTGCTTCTTTATCATAATGTTTCTTATACGTCATCCCATGAGAAAATCATTTGCTTCGCACAGTTCGTCTTTAATACCATGATTTCCTTTCCTATTTGACTTTTTTTTTTTTTTTCATGTTTCAAAATTGGAGTTTGGTGGAAAAAGTGCAATAAATCCTTATGAAAATAATATATTGGTACAGGAAATTACAGGTGATTAGAACAGGTATGGGGAAAATTAGGAAACAACTGTTACTTGAAAACGAATTTTCAAGTGACAGTTGACTTGCATCAAGGGTCAGCATTAAGTCCATTCCTGTTTAATATTGTGCTGGAGGTGGTGACAGAAGACATCCCTTAGTTGTATGCAGATGACATTTTGCTGTGTGCAGATTCAAGAGAAGAAGTGACAGCTAAACTGGAAAGATGGAAGAAAGTACTGGAAGAGAGAGGTATGAGACTGAGCAGAAGACAGAGTATATGTGTTGAAAAGTGGATGGCAGCCAGGAGACAGATCTGGAGCTGGAAGGAAATGTCATCAGGAAGGTTAGGGACTTCAGATACTTAAGTTCAACAGTCGAAGAGAATGGAGAGACGGAGAAGGAAGTGGGAATGCAGGATACAAGCGGGATGGAGGAACTGCAGAGAGATGGCTCAAGTGCTATGCGATAACATGTATTAAAAAGACGGTGCTGATCAATCTGAAAGGCACAGTCTATAGGACAGTAGTGAGACCAGCTATGACGTATGCTATGGAAACTGTGGCCCTGAGGGAAAATGATATCAGCAGGATGGAGGGAGCAGAGATGAGAATGCTTAGGTGGATCTGTGGTGTGACCAGAAAGGATCATCTGAGAAATGACTATGTGAAGGAACGGTGAAGGTTATAAACTTAGGAGTGAAGATACAGGAGGCAAGGTTGAGATAGTTTGGTCATGTGATAATGAGGGAGGATGAATATGTAGGAAGAAAGGTCATGCAGATGGATGTGCAGGGGAGAAGGAAGTGCAGGTGGCCAAAGAAGAGATGGAGAGAGCTATAGAAGAGAACTTGAGGATGAAGAACTTGGATGTGGTTACAGCCCAAGACAGGAGGTGGAGGAGATTCACCAAAAACAGCTACCCCCACTTAAGTGGGACAAGCTGCAGAAGAATGCTAAAGAAAGGTTGAGAAATGCTAGCTTAATGAGGTTAAAAAAAAAAAAAAAAAAAAAAAAAAAAAAAACTGGTACATTAAATATACTGGTGTCCAAAAGCTGAGGAGAAACTACTTTTTAATGTCAGTGAAAAAAATTTCATGACTACAGCCAAATGTGAATATAAATTTATTGCAGCATATTAATAAATTATATTACACAAAAAAATCGGTACTATCAACATAAGAAGCCTGAACAGTAAAGAAATGGAGCTAGCGAAGGAATTAGATAAGTACCAGATCGACATAATAGGGGTGACTGAAACAAAAAAGACAAAAACTGGTGAGATCTTTCTGAGCAATAAATACAAAATGTTATATTCAGGCAATGACAATCAAGGAAAAGAAAGAGTAGCCATAGTATTCAACACAAAATATGAGGATCATCTTCCTGAATGGCAGGCAGTGTCAAGTAGAGTGAGTTGGGTAAATATCAGAATGGGGAACGGGACAATGAGACTTATTTGTGCCTATGGTCCCACAGAATGTTCTACTAAGGTAGAAGTGGAGGAATTTTTTGAGGCTCTAGAGAAAGCTACTGACACAATGAAAAAGTTAGTCCTTTTGAGGATCTAAATAGCAGAGTAGGAAATGATTGTTAGACATACAAAAATATTTTAGGAAAATATTTTTGTATGTCAAAATGATCTCCACTTTGGATGGCAAATACCTGTTGGATTTCTGCTCAGGACATGAACTAGCTATTACTAACACCATGTTCCAACATAAAAATGTGCACAAATTCACATGGAGAGAAGAGGCAAGGAATAAGAAAAGTCTCATTGACTATGTTATTGTTGATAGTGATGTTTTCTCCCTGGTGCAGGACACCAGAGTGTACAGAGGATTTGAAAGTGGAAGGGATCACTATTTAGTCTTGAGCAGGATAAAATTGAATTTAATATTGAAAAGAATAACATGTAAGAAAGTTTTAAAGTGAATAAAAGTTGAGTATCTCACAGATGTGAACTGTAGACTAAAATACACAAAGATTATTGAAGAAAAAATGAGAGTTTGAGAACAGGAACCAAACCTTGGTGATTCAGTGGCAAGCTTTGAAGAAAACCCTGATTGATTCAGCTAGAGAGGCATGTGGTGAAGTTGTCTACAAGGATAGAAAAATTAGAACTCCATGGTAGACACAGGAAGTTAACGAGGCAGTGAAGGAAAAGAAGAAAGCATATCAAAAGTTCCTAGCAAATAAGTCAGCTTGTGCTCATAGAGAATACAGAGACAAATGTAAGAAAGCTAAACACTATGTAAAACTAGCTAAACAAAAGTCACGGGAGGACTTTGGTAAGAACATAGAAAATAAATATCAAAAAGGTGGCAAAATATTCTGCAGGTTGTTGAAGAAGCTTAGGAATGGAGGAAAGAGTGCTGTAAAAGGAGTTAGAGATGATAAAAGTGAAATGAAAACGAGAGAAAAAGCTATCCTTGAAGTATGGAGTAATTACATTGAAAAACTGCTAAATGAAATAAGTAGTGATGACAGCACAGTGGTAAAAAATACTGACCAGGCATGCAGTCAGGAATACATATCCATACTTTAAGTAGAAAAAGCCATCAAAGGTTTGAAATGTGGAAAAGCAACAGAGTAGATGATATTCGACCAGAAATGCTGAAGTATGGTGGTATAAGAGTCTTACAGAGGCTGCACTGTATAGTTCAGAAAGCCTGAATTCCCAATGATTGGAGTAGAGCTCTCATAGTACCCATATATAAAAAGGGAAATAAAACTGAATGTGACAATTACAGAGCTATTTCCCTACTGAGTGTTCCTGGCAAGATCTATGCAAGTGTACTTGAGAAACGGTTGAGAAGAATTGTGAAAGAAAAGTTTGGTGAAGAACAAGCTGGATTCAGGTCAAATAGAGGCTGTCAGGATCAGATCTTCACTTTATGACAAATAGTCGAGAAAGCATGGGAATATAACAAAGATCTGTATAAGCTTTGTCGATTTGGAAAAGGCATATGACAAGGTACCAAGAGAGAAGCTATTCAATACACTACAGTTATATGGTGTCAATGGGGCATTATCAAGCAATACTTAGTCTTTTTTTGATTTGTAAGTCAGCAGTTACAATTGAAGGGAGTACAACAGGAAAATGGTTTAATGTTAAATCTGGTGTGAGACAAGGATGTACATTATCCCCTCTGTTATTCATTATCTATATGGATCACATTACGAAGGAAAGTGGTATTAAACATGATATCAAAATTGGAGATGTTAATGTCAGCTCCTTGCTTTATGCAGAAGATGTTATACTTCTAAATAAATCTGCTACAAGTCTGCAAGACTCCCTGACTAAATTGAATAACTGTTGTAATAGATATGGTATGAAGGTCAGCAATAAAAACACAACGAAAATAGTCAGAATCGTTGGAAATGTCAACTGCGTTGTGAATGGAGAACCTACGGAACAAGTAAAACATTTCAGCTACTTATGCACAATTTTTAGTGCAGATGGTAAATTAAATATGGAAAGAGACAACAGAATCAACAAAGCTGGTATGGTAGGAAGTCAACTGAATAGGAATATGGAATAACAGAGAAATTAGTCAGAACAAATTGAATAACTGTTGTAATAGATATGGTATGAAGGTCAGCAATAAAAACACAAAGAAAATAGGCAGAATCGTTGGAAATGTCAACTGCGTTGTGAACGGAGAACTTATGGAACAAGTAAAACATTTCAGCTACTTATGCACAATTTTTAGTGAAGATGGTAAATTAGCTGTATACAAGACAGTGTTCAAACCAGTTTTAACTTATGGATCTGAGAGCTGGATCAGAAGTAAAACACTTGACCAAAGACTAGAGACCGCAGATATGAGAGTCCTGAGAAAGATTAGAGGCGTGAACAGATGGCATCAATGGCAATATCATATTAAAAACGAGAATATTAGGAAAGAACTTGACATTGTCAGCATCCAGAAATGTGTTAGCGCTAATCTCAGGTGATATGGTCACTTAAACAGAATGGGTGAGGAAAGATTAGAAAAACAAGTGTTCTCTGCCAGGTTGGCAGGAAAACAACCCAGAGGAAGACCAAGATATAGGTGGATTGATACAGTAAAAAGTGCCTTAGACAATAGAAATATAAGATCTGGTAATGTTGGAGTCTTGACAAGTAACAGACTGATTTGGAGGAAAATTGTAGATAGGAAGTTAGTAATGATGTAAATTTTTCATGTAGTACTATCATATCCTGTTAGGATTTCCTTAAACCTCTGGTAATCCAAAGTTTCTTTTAGGATTGGTGAGGAGTAGAGGACAAGTTCTGCCCTTCCAACTAACTTACTGCGAAGCAGAATAAGCAGCTGGAAGTCACTCCATCGCCCAATCTTTCTAAGCTATTTTATATATTCTATATATTCAAAGAATGCATAACACCCCATGAGGGTATTATGCATTCAAAGGGTTTGTCTGAGTTTGTCTGAGTGTGAGACTGATTTTACCACTTGCAAAAGTTCAAACCTATGAATAAGGGGAAATTAAGGGAAGTTTAGAAAATTATGGCCATAACTGCATGTTGAAATTTCTATTGGCACTTAATACGTTAACAAGATTAGGTAATTACATGAACTCTGGGAAGGTTTATGAGCAAGAATTCCTCTGTTCTAGGACTGACTGGAGCAGCTAAATCATACAAATTTTGTCAGAGTTCCGAAAGGAGAAATGGCCCTAGAGAGATAGGTTGGAAATTTAAGCTTAGTAGGCACAAGAGGGATAGGGATAAAGAAATAATAGAAAAAGTAATGACGTAACAATGGCGCAGCTGACAGGATGTGTTTGTTCCATAAAATAAAGGAATTGGATCAACCACTGTGAGTTCGTCTCAGTCTCATGCACAGCAATCAGGAAATTTTAGAAAAAGGGCACTTTAAAAAAAAAAAAAAAGATCTTTGTATGATAGTGTAAACTAAAGGTATAAGTATGTCTCTTCCGTTGAGCTCTGTGTTAGTAATTTTTTAGAACTATAAACCCCGAACAGATTTTTCCTCAGTTCTCTGGAGACGACACAGATGATGTGAGATCATTCTTTGAATATATAGAAGAGCTCAGAAAGATTGGGCGATGGAGTGCCGTCCAGCTGCTTATTCTGCTTCGCAGTAAGTTAGTTGGAAGGGCAAAAGATTTCCTCTACTCGCCAATCCAAAAAGAAACTTTGGATTACCCGAGTTTTAAGGAAATCCTAATTTCCCAATTTTCTAGGGCGAAAAATGTAGGACCTAACCTCTGGAAGCTTCAAAAGATGATACAAAAGGAAAAGGAAAGCATCTCTGATTTTCATAGCAGGTTGCTTACTCTTGCTAGTTCGACGAGGAAAAACATCACTTTGATTGGGCTGTTTTTGAATCCTTCAGAATTGGCTTAAGGCAGGAACTGAGGGAAACAGCTTTTGGGAAATGGGTAAACTGTTTGAACAGCTGTTACGAAGCAGTAAAGGAAAGAGAACAGCTGCTTGGGGATATTTGTCCCACAGCTGCAGTAGATCCAGTTAATGTGATCAAAGAAAGTAGAGACACTGGTGGGGATCCCAATCCTGTAAGACAGGGATTAGAAAGGAAGGAAAAACAAAAGGTGCAGAGAGGAGCTGAAGGAAATAGGACTGAACCAGTATATAGTGTTGCTGTTGGTGCCAAGGTTTGTGATTTTGGTGAGGTTCGCACCTTAGTCAGGTAGGAGGAGGAGAAGCTGCGACAACTGGTTAATGAGTGTCTTGACTCGGTATCAGTCAATTGACGTTAGGGCCTCCCAAGGATCAGGAAACTCCTTCCTTTCAAGAAGATAAAGTAACAAAACTTATTCACAAAGAAGTTGAAAGAGTACAACAACCAATGTTAGAGAAAATGGATTCCCTGATGCAGAAGTTGAGAGAACTATATGCCAAGTGTGAAATGAACTCTCCTTTGTCCTCAGACTGAGAAGATAAAAGGGATTTTCGCCGTGAAATTCCTAGGTGCTACAATTTCAACAAATTGGGGCATCTTGCCCAAGACTGTTTTATTACACCAAGAAATTCGAGGGGAAAGTGTCAACCACAAACGTCACATGTGTACTAGGCAATTTGACAAAAAGAGGCAACAAGGCAAGGGACATATCCCTGGGATGGCAGTGAATGGAAGAATTTGTGGGAAGGATTTTAGGGCACTCAATGACACCAATTCCCAAGCTTCCATAATATCTGAGAGGTATCTCAAGGAACTGGAGCCCTATGTAAAGGGAAGAATAAAGCGGCTGAGAAAATCCATCAAACTTTAAGGGATATCCCTTTCCACAACTCGCGCCACTAAGTCAGTAAGACTAAGAATAGGAATGCCAGAATTTGGTTTATATATATGGCATAACTTCTTAGTCCTACCCGGAAACTCTCTCTCCCATCTAAGATTAATTCTAAGGGAGGATATTTTGAGGAAGTATGGCTTCTCATTCGACTATTCTAGAGAAGAAATTCGTTTCTATGGAAGAAGGAATCTCGCTGTGACAAATCAAAACTATCGAGACCAAGGAAAGAGAGATGCCCCTCTGAACAACAAGCATCGGTACATAAAGGATGCTGAGTTGAAAAGGAAAGAGGAGAAACATGAGGTTTTCTCTAAGCCAAGATCAAATGAGACTGTCCCACCAAAGGAGAAAGAGGATCCTGGTGCTAGAAGTAATGATAAAGTCAAGGTATCAGAAGATAACGAGATCACAAACAAGAGACAGAATGTCACAAAGGGACAGTAGAAGGTAACCACATCAAGGATGGTGATAAAGTTGAGAGACCTCACAGTAGGACAACAAGTGACACTTATCAATCTCTAGGAAAGCAGGACGAGCAGAGCAACGTGGTTTTGCATATGTCAAGTGATTTCTGAAAGCTCAGGGAATGCATCCTGGCCCAAGAGAAATTTGATTTTGAGACAGACAAAATGGAAGAGTCATCCGCAGAGAAATGAGGGAAAAGTAAGAAAAAATTTTCTAGGGAAGAATTTTTTTAGAAAAAGGAGGGGTCTTTGTTAGATCCTGAATGAGAACCTTTTTATTAAAAGGGTTATTCAGTCAGGATTTAACAAGAAACAAAATTCTGAGGTAGAAATACTTGTACTTTTAGTCAAGAAAGCAAAAAGAAAAGATGTTAGAATTACCCTAGAAAGAACTAAAATAGAAGTGAAATTTGTATGTCTAAGTAAATATGTATTGTTTAAGAAATTGTGGATATTTTAAAATGCTCTGTGTAAGAATGTATGTCTAAGTGCAAACAAAGGTTGCTAGCTAGCTGCCTATGATGACGTAACGCCCGAAGTGAAAGCATTCGTGGCAGGCGAGCTGAATTCACTTTCCGTGAAAAGAGCACTCTTCAAGGAGCAGAAGTGTGATGCAACCACATAAGGGCGAATAGGATAGTGAAATGATAGGTCCTCTGATACGAGAAGAGGACGCTACGAAGGGCAATAAAAGGGATTCCTCTCAGGTTTGAAAGCCCGTTTTTTCTGTTCCTGTTTCTCGTGTGGACCAGCAGTGCTGACGGATCGACGGCAATCTCCTTCCCGGTTGCTAGCTGAAGGAGTCAGGCATGCTATATGTAAGATGACAGGAGACATCAACTTGGGCCATTGGTAAGAGTTTACCAATGCAAGACAATGGAAAGTTCCTCCTGAAGGACAACAGCGATCCGGTAGACGAGCGTTGTCCGGCAAAGTGTAAGGAATGGCCATTTGTGTCGATCAGTGTAACCTCCATGTGGACACGACTCGATAAAGCAGAAAGACATCTGACTGCAAAGGACAGACAAAAGGAGCACGATGACCGCTCAAGAAAGTGGTAATGTACAGAAATTTTCTTATTCATGTAACAATTAGTATTGGAAAAAGGAGAGAAGAACAGATTTCCAATTGAAGGGAAAGAGAACTTTTAAGTGACTTTGTGCTCAGTAACTTGTTAACTATATTGGACTAGTAGTCTGAGAGTATGCAACACTCAGTAAAATGTGAATGGAATTTTGTTAACGAACTTTGCTTAGAATTTGAACTAGAGTTTCATGTCTGTGTGTATCTTTTAACTTAGAGATGTTAATAGTGTATGATGATTAGAATGTTCCTTTATTGCTTAGCTAGTGAATTATAATTTGATATGACATACCTTTGATATGTGGAAGTCTATTTGTATGCAATTTGATATTTAATAAACATGTTTTTTCTATGTAAGCCTGAATTTGTCTGAGCATGAGACTGATTTTACCACTTACAAAAGTTCGAACCTATGAATAAGGGGAAATTAAGGGAGGTTTAGAAAATTAAGGCCATGACTGCATGTTGAAATTTCTATAGGCAATTAATACCTTAACAAGATTAGGTAATTACATGAACTCTGGGAAGATTTCTTTTGAGCAAGAATTCCTCTGTTCTAGGACTCTGATTGGCGCAGTTAAATCAAATAAATTTTGTCAGAGTTCCGAAAGGAGAAACGGCCCCAGAGAGATAGGTTGGAAATTTATGCTTAGTAGGCACAAGAGGGATAAGGATAAAGAAATAATAGAAAAAGCAACGACATAACAGCATCCTTTCCACAGCTTCTTTATACTCTTGGAAACCGTGAGACCAAACCTGAGCACAGTAATCCAAGTGTGGGCTTATCAAAGCCTTATAAAGAGGCAAAATTACTTACTTATCCTTACATGTCAAGGTTCACTTCAACATAGCAATTATCCTCTGAGTTGTATTTGCAACTTTTGCTATATGATCTTTGCACTTTCAATTCTTATCCACCAATACACCAAGATCCCTTGCCTCTTCAGTTTCTTGTAGCATAACTCTGCTAATATAATATGCTGCTAGAACCCTAATCACGCAAAAGTGCATAACTTTACACTTACTAACATTAACCTGACAGCAATTTTCGTTTGCTGAGATTTCCAGTCTATTCAAATCATCTTGTAATAGCTGAATATCAGTAGCATCCCCGATTGCCCTGCCTATCTTCACATTATCAGCAAACAATTGCAAATCTGATGACAGACCATGCTCGATGTCATTAAAGTATAGATTGAACAATAATGGCCCAAGGACTGAACCCTGAGGTACACTGCTGGTTATTTTTTTTAATTTTAATTTTTTTTATTTTTTATTAATCTTTGTATTGGTTATGGGCAGTACTACCCTTACATCACGTCCAGATTCGATATAGGCCTAAACCTTTACAAGTGTTTTACCTTATGACTGTTCTAGTTATCATTGTAGTCATTCTCTGGTGGCAACGCCATGCCACCAGTGTGCCCTGTAGGACCTTCAAGGAAAGAACTTTTATATCCTTCTGCGTAAGCCCAAGCTGTTTTAAGTCTATAACTATCTACACTCCATACACCATGTAAAGTGATGGTGGTACTGGTAAACCTCGGAGTTGCTCCATACTCCTCCCGTATCTTACTAAACAGATCTTGGTTATTCTTGATCTGGCAGATTCACACCCACTGTATACCACTTTTTGATATCTGTCTGTCAACCATCCCCTGATCCAAGTCAATAGATTATATTCCAATCACATATTCTCTAGTTTACGCAACAGACTATTGTGTGGTATTCCTATCAAATGCCTTAGAAATATCCAACATTATCATAGCATATCCATTCCCTTTATCCAACTCAGCCGTAACATTGTTATAAAATATGAGCAAATTGCTAAAACATGAACCTCCTTTAGTAAACCCATGCTGTTTCCTGCACAGTATAGAATGCTTGTCTACCCGTTTCTGTATGCGAGTTCTTACCAACTTCTCTAAAATCTTCACTACCACACCAGAGATACAGTTTTTGCACCACCCTTGTGCAATGGAACTATCATACATTCCTTCCATTCTTGTGGTATCATTTCTGAGCTGAGACTCAAGTTATACAAATGTGTGAAAGGCCTAGCCAATTTGGCTGAACATTCCTTTAGCAAACGGGCTGATATTCCGTCTATCCCTACTGACAAATTCTTATCCAGGTTATGCAACAGCTCTTCAACCTCATTTTCATGAACCTGTAACTCTTCATCCAACATAGCAGTAGCACTGTGCACCATGCTACATAAACCTGGTTGATATATCTTAGCAGCAAAGTGAGCACTTGATAACTGAACAATCTGCTTAGCTTCCGACACTCGTGTACCATCTGCATTCAATAAAGTTATTCTTCCATATTCATTCTTTCTTTTGCTTGTGGCATAACAATAAAATTCTTTTTTATTGCCTTTAGCTTGCATGGCCAATTTCTTTTCATACTCCGTTTTAGCTTTTCTCACAATACTCGTTACTTTTCTGGCCTGAGCGTTATATATTTCATAAACTCCTCTCTCTTATTCTCACGATATTCTTTCCATATCATCATCTTCTTGTGGATCTCTTGCTTAATAAGGCTGCACATCCATTTCAGTCCTAACCTATTTATTCGTTGAACACTAGGGATACAGTGAGTTACTGCCTCATTCAAGCACTTTTTCAAAAATTCCCATGCATTGCTGACATTTTTTCCATCCAGTAACTGATACCATGGGACCAAAGATAGTATTCTTCTAAGTTGATCATAATTTCCAGCTTTGTAGTTCAACATGTAGCCTGTTTTAATCAGAGCTTCAATACAAGTAGATACTTCCCAAGAAAGAACAGCATGATCACTGTCACCAATTCATGGTAAAATAGCCATATTCTTAACAGATATCCCTTCTGACGCTATGAGTAAATCCAACACTCTTTGACCTCGAGTTCTTTCTTTATCCTTGGTCTTCAGAAGTATCTCCACTGTTTGTGTACGAAATGGTGTAGCATTGTCATCCATAAAAATGAATTCTTCACCTACATCGCCGAAGAACAAACATGAAGAACTTCGGTGCAATATTGTTCACTAGTTCCTTTTTCAGCACTTGTAACTCAGTCCATTAAGCATAATGCATGGCCACACCATGATATCAGCACTGCCATATCTATCCATCTCAAGACCATTTTCAGAACAACAATAAGCACTACCACTTTCATGCTAGGTCAAGCATCGTCTAGAATCAGAGAAAAGAGTAAAATGGCTTATCTAGAAAGAGTACATTAGCCCATTTGGTCTTGTCCAATTTTTATGAATACAACACTATTGAAAATGTGCTCTACAATGAGCTGTGGAGAAAGGGACAGACTACAGGCCTTCAGGCATATAGGCTTACTAGTCACAGTTATCTGTGTACCTATGCTTGAATGGAGCTGACTTGAAAGCTGACCTGCTGTGGTGCATCAATTATGTTTTACTGTTATAAATAAAAATCTGTGTTCATGCTCCATGGTAGAGCAAGGGCGCCCTCTTAGCAATCATCGGGAACCCATTCCATTAGTTTGAAACACTGCCAAGAGCCTGGATGCTATGTAAGATTCCAAACACTCATGGCAATATCAGTAATCTTGCAGGCTTCTTCAAGCTTTGCAACAATTCTTCCCTGCATGAAATCATCTACATGATGTCTTTGAGCATTACAAACATCCAAGTTTGCAACATTATTCCTTCACAAAAAGCTTCTTTCAAACACAATTTGCTTAGTGCAGCTTTTTGCCTTTTCGCCTGTTAAGTGCTACCAATGTGACCCCTTTGCTCACAATTAGAAAATTTGAATGTGAACCTACTTTCTACTCGAAATCGTCAGGTATTCAAATTGCCACAAGCTGATTCACCTGAATTTGCAGTTGTAATCTTTAGAAATAGTGCGTGTCCTTAGTTTTTGGACACCACTGTAGTAAAATAGATGGCCCACTGTTTTAAATAACAACCACTAACAAACTGATGATCTATTATTTCTTTTTTGTAATTTTTTTTATTATTTGATTTCTACAATGTCTAAATATTAATTTCCTAAATTCTTTCAAATAAAGAAAATAAGGAAATTTTTTCTATTGTGATAAAGAATAAGAACATAGAAAGCAGAAAAGAAAGCCCGGAAAATATAATAGAAAGGAGATTAAATACTACAATCAATTCCTTCCATTCTCTGATTATTATTGCCTGAATATGTATGGGGGAAGGAGCTGAAAATATCTGATAAACACCTAGAACAAAAATGATATTAAAGCGACTGATATAACCACAAGAAAGAACACACCTTGAAACCTCTTGATCCATCAAATTGTAATAATTTTTTTTTCTTTTAGGATATATAAGAAGACATGTCAGAGATTTTGAAGAAATTCGAAGAGAGAGATGAGGCTGTCATCAAGTTTTTCATGCTGCAAGAAGAGTCCGCAACTAAGATTCACCAAACTTTGTACAAGACTTTAGGGGGCCATGCACAGCATATCCAACAGTTGCCAGAATGGGTGGCCAAGTTTAATACTGGGCATCCTGAGACAACAGATGCTCCCAGGTTAGGAAGACCTTCCACAGCAAGAACATCTGAAAATAGTGCAGTGCATGCCATGATCCTTGATTATAGACAAATACCAGCCAAAAATATTGCAAAGATTCTGGGGATATCCAGGGAAGGAATTGGGATCATTATCAAGCAAAATCTGGACATGAAGAAGCTCTCAGTGAAGCGGGTCCAAAAAAATGTTTGAATGTTGACCAAAAGAGAGAGAATGTATGCTGTTATCTCAAGGGATTTGGGGTAATTTTGAGAAATCAGGTGCAAATTTTTTTGGCTCATATTGTAACTGTTGATGAAACATGGCTTCCGACCCAGAGACCAAACAACAGTCAACAGAGTTGAGACACAAAGGTTCTTCATGGCCAAAGAAGTTCCAAACCCAAAAGTCAGCAAGGAAGGCTTTTGCAGTTGTCTTTTGGGATATGGGTGCAATCCTTACCAAGTACCTCAAAAAAGGAGAAACTGTTACAGCAGTTTATTCAACAGTTCTGAAGGAAGTGAAGTAGGTAACGTCATGGGAAACTGAGCAGAGGCTTTTGCAGGACAATGCATCCGCTCACACTGCTCATGAAACCCAACGGACAACAGTACCTCAAAAAAGGAGAAACTGTTACAGCAGTTTATTCAACAGTTCTGAAGGAAGTGAAGTAGGTACTGAGGGAAAAACGTCATGGGAAACTGAGCAGAGGCTTTTGCAGGACAATGCATCCGCTCACACTGCTCATGAAACCCAACGGACAACATGCAACTTGGGCTTTAAATGTCTACCTCACCCACCCTATTCACCAGACCTGCGCTGACTATTTCCCATTCCCAAATTTAAAGAAACACTTGAAAGGAACGAAATTTACCACAGATGAAGTCATATCTGAAGCTGAGGACTGGTTTGTGCAACAAGAGAAAGACTTTTTTCTCAAAGGACTGCAAATGATGCAGCAGCATTATAAAAATCGTATAACACTTTGTAGGGAATATGTAGAATAATGTGTTATTTACATAGTTCTACTTCAATTCCTTCATGGTGATTCTCATAACTTTTCAGCATGCCCTCGTATCTATTTGTTATTTAGAGGAATCTCACTTGTTATTTTTTTTTGTCCTCTCTGTTTTGGTAACACTAAATCTTCTGCCAAGTTCCCATTTTAGGATAGTAAATGAGGTAGCAAAAGATCAATTACTAAGAAAGGGAAAAAAAGGACAAAGAATGAGAAATGAACTAGACCTAAAACCTCAGAGAGAAAAAAGGCATAACATGAAAATTCTCAAAGAACTAAAGAAATTATATACAGAAAGATAATTAAAAGAGAAAAAAAGAATTATGTGGACATATGACAGAAGTCTAAAAGATGAAGTGAAGAGAAAAATATGCTCTGAAAGTAAGAAGAAAGAAAATGCAATAAAGGGCAAAAATGATGCACTGCTGAATTTAGAGTATAAATTTTTTTAAATAAAATTATAGAGCATTTTGAGATTTAAAATTCAAAAACATTATAACTGACATAAGTACAATAATGGAGAAATCTCCTAAAAGTATGTATTTAAATATTGCACTAGAACTAATATTTAACAATGGCTTAATGAACATAACAGAGAAGCCCTTCCAAGGAGTCCAGAACTCATCAACAAAGGATCCATTTAGACAGCTGCACTTAAAATACCTTTCATTTCTCTCCTTGAATACAGTCAGCAGATGAACTTATAATATCTGACAGTAGCCCTATCTTTATTATTATAAAATTACGAGGGAGGGCGGCTTCCCTCGATGAGTCTTTGGACTCCCTGGAGGTGTCAAATAATAATAATAAAACAATATCTCCTCCACGTATGCACCACCATGAGAATTTGGACCTCACATGCTTACTATTCAACAAACTCCTAGCCACCTTCCAGCAATGACCCTGATTTTACCTCCACCATCCATACGCTGCAAAAAACTTGTAGGTTTTTATTATATCTCTTCTACTTATTTTTAAAACTTTATAGATCACATTTCCTCAATTTGTCCTCATATGCAGAATTCCATATGCCAGTCTGTTTACCTGCCATTGAATCTTTTCAACTCTGTTCATTTCTTTGGAAACCAGTTGACCATATCTACATTTGAATGTGGTCCAGAAGCATTGAAGATGATGACTATGTTGTTAATGTCCCCCCCACTGAAGAATGGCATGGAGCTCAGTGTTTAGGACTTATATTGTAGATGAAATTGAAGCTTCAGATATTTGATATCTGCAAGGTTTGTCACATTCAATAGAATGAGTAGAGAGTACTATCATCAACAAAACTGTGAATAGGGTTTGAGGCCATGAGAACAGTTGTTTATGTAAATGAGAAAGATGGTGGGTGAAATAAGGCCTTAAGGAACACCAGCATTAACAGAAAAATCTGAAGCATTCCAAACATTACAAATGGTGAATGATCTGAAAGAAAAGTGGCAATCCAATTACAAAGAGAGGAAAACAGAATATAAGTTAGCAATTTACTAAGAGAAGCTCTCAATGAAACTTGAACTGTTGCACATGATATTTCTAAATGCCCTGGAAATGTCACATGCATCAGCTCAAGTTTCTCCAAGCCTTTCCAATGCATGGAAAGGTGATGTTGGTGAGGAGATCTGTTGTGGATTGTGATTGGTGAAATCCATATTGGTTATCACTGATTAGTTGAGTTCTCCAGGTGTAAAAGTTGGCTGTTGATGACTATCTCGACTACCTCAGACACCACTAAGGTGAGAATAATAGTTTCATGGTAGAAACTTATTACCATATTTTTCGGTGTATAAGAGACATTTTTTTACCTTAAAAATTCATCTTAAAAATGGGGTGCGTCTTATATAATGAAAGTAAAGATTTTTTCCTCTTTTCAAAGTCATACGCACTCCCTTTTATGTTCTAAGATCTTTGTAGGTGGTTAACAGTGCCATCAAATTGATGTGTGACCTTCACGTGACTTCTAGCACGTCATTGGCTAAGAACGGGGAGTCCCTATTCAAGTTTCATAATATCTTATCCGAGTAATCAGCTACCGATTATCAGCATTGAGTTGACGTGTTGAGATATTTTGTGTTCAGTTTGATATTTCCCCATAGATTTTAGTGACGGAAAAAAACAGGCGACATTCATATTCTTCAAGTTACAAATTCCAAGAGTGCAATACTGAATTGGCTGTCATACCAAGAGGACTTACATCACAACTGCAGCCACTTTATGTATCTTTAAACAAACCCTTTAAAGTCTTTATGAGGGAAGAGTGGAACGAGTGGATGATGAATGCCAATGTACATCAGCTAACACCAAAGGGTGTTAGCTATTGTTTAGTAAAGCTAAAGTTAGTAATGGCCTGAAACAGCCATCAATCTCTCAGTGTGTGAGTGGGTTAAGACATCTTGGTCAAAAATGAATGAACAAACTATTGTTAAATCTTTCTTGAAATGTGGAATTAGCAACGCCCTTGATGGAAGTGAAGATCATTTCTTATATGAAGATGATGATGAAGAACAAGAGGAAGAAGAAAGAGAAGAAATTAATGATGATAGACAAGTGTCAGATGACAGTGACATGGGTTTTGCAGGTTTCTGAAAGGTCAGTGTATTAAAAATTACCTATTATTTTATTCATTTTTTTTTTTAAATTATACTTTAAAGTTTAGGTTTTTTCCAGAAAATTGTATTAAATTTCTTGGGTGCATCTTATACACCAGAAAATACGGTACTTTTTTTTGGTTCCATTGGCTGTATATAGGCTTGCATCCATACTGTAGAGCAGATGTGTTGAGTATAATAAAGTGTACAGATGATAAAGAAAATGCATTAGTTCAGGAACACATCTCTTCAGCGCAACTCATGGGATTCCATTGGGATTTTATCCAAGCTGTTCACAATTTTTCTATGCCTTTCTGTTGGAAGGCTACAAGAAGCATGCATTCAATGTTCCAGGTAAAGAAGAAGGTGAACTGCCTTAGGTATCTATACAAGAACTGAATGAGAAGGATGATGCCAGTAGGTTAGCTTAGTGAGAAAGAGATAGAAGAGCAAACTATAATGTGCATCACCATTTATATATTTCAAAATCTGGGCTGTTATTTCTCGTGGGACTTCAAAGTAGCAATCATAACTATTCACCCCAAATATTCAAGCTTCTGTACAGTTCTGAAAGAAGGGCACTACATGTGCACTTCTCAAATCTGAACATTCACTGCCAGAGTTCAGTGAACTTAAAATCTCATCTTTATGATTTACTATGATCCAAAATTTCCATGTTACACTTACACTTTGTTGCTTTCATTTGCATTTACCATTACTAACTTTGATAATTATTCAGGTCTATTTATTTATTCCTGAAGGATGATTTTTTAACAGTCTAATTATCCAAAGAGTGAAATCATCAAAATTAAAGTTAGCTTCTTACCCTTTCCAACTTCACAGACCATGGCAAAAGAGATGCAGATGCAGATGCATAGTATGTTAGTAAGAATAACATACAATGTCCATTTATCAACAGAATACTTGATAATCATCATCATTCTACCAGCACACTGGATCTTTTTTTTTCTTCTTAATCAATTCTCCTTCCACATACAGTGTAGATGTTAAGTCTTCTCTTGAATACTCTAACCTTATATTTTCTTTTCTATAGATCAATCTTCACCCAACCAATCTCAGTACAATGTTCTAATACTTCAACAGTATCAAACTGGATAATCTCTGATTTTTATGCCTCTTTTCCATAGCTTTATTACAGGTTTCACTCACTTAATCCAAATGACTTCTCCAACCAAACTAATTCTTAATGATATAATCACGTAATCACAAGAAAGATATTTATTTAACCAAATATTTCGGTCTGGAAATAGCAGACCATCGTCGGTGGTATTACAAGAACAGTTTAAAAAATATACAAGCTAGAATACTAACAATAGATCGTTGAAATTAGAACATGCCGCGTGATGTTATATCACTAAGTATGAAACGAAATATTTTGAAGTAGAAACATGATTGAATTTGCTATTAAAAAAAAAAAAAAAAAAAAAAAAAAAAAAAAAAAAAAAAAAAATTAATGGGTAATCTTGATTAGGCTTTCCCAGATTTTTGATATAGATATGCAGTCATTACGATTCAGGTTGGGATGATGGAGCAAGGCCTCCACGCTTTCCTTGAACAAACGTTCGAACCTATAACGGGATCTATGTAAGAGGCGCGTTTTGGACCAAAGGATGCTGTGGTCAGTTTCAATCCCGTGTTGAGCCAAACCAGACTTTTCAGGTTTATTGTGAAGAATGGATGATTGCAAGTATCCTTAAAACAACAAACTAATTCTTGACAAACAATTGTGAATTATTCATAACATATTTTAACAGTATTAACAACACCAAACAAACTATTTTATAAAAAAAAATGTTTGTTAACCAGGTTATATTTTGCTGGATTTCAAACCAGCATCTTCAGAGCACAAATCAGCATGTTATAGTTTACGTGACAATGAGTAAGTGAAACAATTCAAACTGTAACAGATAAAAGATCTAAAGTCCTAATTTAGTTCTCTCTAATGTAAAAAAAAAAGAAGTATTACAGCTGTGTAAGAGTTGATCTTAAGATAACAGTCTTCCAAATTTATGCAACCATACTTGTTCTGGTTAGAAAAATTCTTCATATCCATGGATGACTCTAAAAATAATCTTTCTGATCTGTAACGACTTCTAAATAGCACATTTTTCTTCCATCTTATCTTGTGTGAAGGAGTGTCCAAAGAGTGATCTGCCAGTCCTGACTTGTCACAATAATGATAGTAAATGTATTTTTTATGTTCACCAAGGCAGATCTTCCTGTCTGCCCATAGTAGGTCATGTCACAGTCACAAGGAACTTCATACAGGCAAACAGGAAGACATTATGTTAGGAAAGGGGGAATATATAAAAAAGAAAAAATAATAATACAGCTGGATGGATGCACAATATAAAAGAACTTGCCAATACAAAATTCAACTGTTGACAGATGAAGAGCCTATGTTCACGAGTTGATCAAAAATCGACAGTGACTAGAAGGCACATAACAATAAACTTCACATATATATAATTTTTTTGTCTAAATTTGTCATGAATGGTCAGGTCAAAATGAAATTTAATTGAAATGACAGATCTTAATGAAGAGATCTTAAATTTTGAGTGTTATATATTTTTATCACTTGGTGTGAAATAATCATTCTACTGAAAGGTAAAAGTGGCTCAAAAAGTACCATGTTTGGTTTCTAGAACTGAGGTCATGATCAACTAACCCTTAGTCTATCCATGCTACCGAAAAAGTGTGACAGGTTTGCAACCTTTTATGGGTGAGATTTAAACATTAAAAAAAAAAAAAAAAAAAAAAAAATCATTAAATCTACATAGTAGGTACAGAATTGTTTATGTGAGTTTGAAATGTTTGCCAAAAACTGGAAATAAAAATGTGACAAATGAAATTAAAATGATTGAACTACACAGACATCTTGTGCATATCCTAAATCCCAAATTTTATTAATCTGGGATTTAAGATTGGCTTGGTTGGGTTAGTTGAGAATAGTGTACTAAGTCTTTAATTAAAAAGCTATAGGTCTGAATCTTGCTGTGAGCATGGATGTGTGTGTGAAAGTCTTCAGATGGATAATGCAGCTTGAAAGAAACATGTTTAAAGCAGGACTTTTAACCTTTTTGCCCACTCACATACTAATGCACCACAGATGTACAATCTTTAGTGGATGGGATCCACAAACTTCCACCTGGCCAAAGGAGTTCCTGCAATGTATATAATTTTCACATTGACTTTTTGATTCCCTGGTCCAGTTGAAATAAAACTTGGAATGACATGAACAGATTTTTGAAAGAATTCCAAAAATAATAAACCCGAGTAAAATTCATCCAACCAGAGTAAAAAATCATAATAAAAAAGAAAGAGAGAGAAAACAACTGTTATAGGTGTTCACACATTTTTTCAAAGTGCACCTAAATATGAAGCGAACTTGACATTTTTAGCATATAAAATGTGTAAGAAAAACTAATCAGCAATATGATGGTACAGTCACACAAACAAAATGGAAGAAGAATTAGCAAAATATTTTTAAAAAGGTAAGAAAAAAGATGTAGAGAAAAATCAAGATCAACATGGACTAAACGAAGTTAAGAGTGGTTTAGAAGGCAGAAAAGTAAGAGATGAATAAATCAAACATCTGACAGGGGGAAAAATACTGATCTGGAATAAAATTATTTAAGAAATTAGTAATAATGAAAATTATGTTGGACTACTAGTATAGCATCATGTAACCCCCCCCACAAAGTACCTACCAGGAAGCAATAATGATAGTACTACAAATGCTTCACCATAAAGCTGTTAACAGAGTGGAGAGAGATATAGACATAATAATTTTAAATAGACTAAATAAACAGTAAATGATACGCACCACTCCTTAACAACCACTGAGGTATTATTGTCAACCATCGATGTATATATAAAGGGTGTCCCAAAATTCACGCAAGATTTAAATTTGGCGCCATTTATGCGGTAAAGTGTTGCCAACGAGAAAAAAAAGACAGCGTGACAGCTAACAGTTCAAGATTATTAAAAATGGAGCGCTACACGAAAGAACAACGTATTTTCATTGTTGAGCAATATTTTAAAAATAATGACGGTTTGGCAGCTACAGTTTGCAATTTTCATACAAAATATGGTCGGAATAGTGATTGAACTTCATCAACTGTGAAAAGATTAATTAAAAAATTCAAGGAGACTGGATTAATTAGTGATCTTATACACTCTGGCCGTCCTTCAACAAGTTGTTCAACAGAAAACATCGAAGCAGTTCGTGAGAGTGTTGCTGAGAGGCCAGGAACATAAATTCGGCACCGTGGTCTTGAATCAGGCATTTCGAGAAGCTCTCTACAGCGTATTCTGACGAAAGATTTACATCTTTATGCTTAAAAAGTTCAATTGACTCAAGAACTGAAGCCTACTGATCTCACACACAGCGAAGAGAGTTCGTTGAATGGATTATGGAACAACAACAAGTGGATGCTTATTTTTCGAACAAAATCATCTTCAGCAATGAGGCTCATTTTCATCTTGATGGCTTCATTAATCGACAAAATCGTCGCATTTGTGGTTTAGAAAATCCACGAGTGATTGCTGAGAAACAAATGCATCCACAACATGTCATTGTTTGGTGTGGATTTTGGGCTGGAGGAATCATCAGTCCATTCTTCTTCGAAAATGTGGCTGGTAAGGCAATAACAGTTAATGGTGCTCGCTATCGTGACATGATAATTCAGTATTTTGTGCCTAAATTGCAAGCTATGGATGTGGACGACATGTAGTTTCAACAAGACAGTGCCACATGCCATACAGCCCGAGAAACAATTCAATTACTGCATGAGTCATTTCCTGGTCGTGTAATTTCCCGTTTTGGTGATCAGAATTGGCCGCCCAGATCATGTGACTTAACGTTGTTGAACTTTTTTTCTTTGCGGTTTTTTGAAGTCTAAGGTTTATGCCAACAAGCCCACGACTACCCACGCCTTGAAGGAGGAAATTGAGTACTGCATCAATGAAATTCAGCCATATTTATGCAAAACAGTCATGGAAAATTTCGACAAAAGAGTGCGTATGTGCTAGCAAAGCCGTGGAGGCCATTTGCCCGACGTGCTATTCCATGCATGACCCTATACTGTATACTTTATGAATCGATAAGAAATTACAATTTTTAATTAAAAAAACCCGTGTTTTCTATCAAAATTACTTCTTGCATGAATTTTGGGACACCCTGTACATATATAAGCTTTCAAAAACTAGTCATTTGGTAACAGCTAGGAGAAGTATTAACAAAATTTTCAAAGCAATCCACATTGGAAAAAAAGTGTCCACAAGTCTGCCAAGCTAACAAGCAGACAGAAATAGAGGCTGGCCATTTCTCAACATCTACTGTTGGCAGAGCATATTTCAACTTCATTCTCCAATCAATAACAGTCATTTGGTATGAATCCTATTGTGGTATGGATGCTTGTGAATGTCTTTAGATAATAAATGAATTTCAAAGCTGATATACCATCACCACCTTGCTTGTTTATTGGAGATGTCCACATCCTTTTCCTTCCGTTTTCGGGGAAAGGGGAGGAGGAAAGTTCTATGTTTGGTCTCTAGAGCATGAATTATCTTCCACCTTTAGTCCATCCATGGTATTAATGTACAATAGGTTTACAAACTTTTGCAGGTGAAATATGCATAAAAAGTTATTTATTGTACATCCATGCAGCCTGCCAAAACATGTTTTCCAGTCTACATGAATTATGTGTTGATTAAATACACAGTTTATTACTTTATCATCATAGACATGCATGAAACAAAGTTTCTAATGAAGCATTTCAGAAGCTGGAATCAGGAAACTGAACTCATCACTAGCTGAATTATAATGAATTCCGACACAGTTCTAAGTAGCAATAAGAGAAAGAGAATGTAAAAAAGATTACACTACACACTTTCTTTTTACCTCTAAAGTTATTGTCCTGTGTTCTGTGTTTTCAACAAGCATTCTTGCTAAAGTACCAGGTGAACTCCTGCTGGTAAGAATGACACTATTTCGAGGATTACCACACCACTGGATGAACAAATCTCTTGAAAAACCACATTCCATATCAGGCATGCTGGCTAATACCACCTAAAAGTATAATTAAAATAACAAATTATAAACTGACAAGTGCACTACAAATGTTAACTGAGGTTTATTGAATTTAATAATAACATAAAAATAGCACATAACTTACTTTATTTCATGCAGTGGTTCAAATATTACAAATAGATAATACCAGAAAAATTTCAGTTTAACAGTGGGGGGGGGGAAAAAAAAATTACTAAGAAAATCATGCATGTCTCTAAATTTATTAATCACTTTCGAATTATACACTTTACACATTTCACTAATTAGTATTACAGCCTTCTTTAATCCCTTTCCATATGATGACTCCAGAGTTGGTATCATAAGGCTTTCTATGACTCCAACAATGGAGACACAGCATGAATAAAAGTTAAGATCAAAAATGAAATATCACAAGCTTCATAACATATTCATACAGGGAAGGGCTATGCCTTCCATGTGTTTCCTTTCTTTTAGGCTTGCACGGTGATCTGAATGCATTTTTGGAAATTATGGAGACAACTACCGTGTTTGAAAATTCAAACACGGTAGTTGTCTCCATCATTTCCAAAAATGCCTTCCATGTGTTGTTTCCAGCAGGAACTCTCTGATGGTACATTATATCCTTCAATGGGCGGGAACATTTTTGCAAAGTTTTCAAAACATTCGCAATGCTAGTTTGAAGTTTCAGTTATATGTTACTTGTAAAATAAGTATTAGTGAATTGTCTTAATGATATAGAAAATCTCAAATACAATTCTACTTTCAAGTTTTGTACATACATGTGTATCTTTATTTGCTTTTGAAAATTTGATTTCTATAAATCTGTTGATTTCTGCACCTGGTGACTGCATCATGAAGAGGTATAACCATATGTTTTCTATAAACGAAAAATTGAAATAGGTTGTATTTAGTTATATTGTTTGGTGCTATAATAAAATTGTTTTTCTTGCTTGTGTGCAGTGTAGTGTCTGTAAGAAGAAAGTTGTTTTTTTTTATCATGCAGGGTCATTTTTGTCTCTAATTATATAAATTATCACTAAGTATAGTATACAGATTAATGTAATGTATTTAGTGATACAATAAAGCTACTTGCTTCTCTTGCATCAACAATATGGTATCTGTTGGGAAGGAATGTTTTTTCACTATACAGAGATTTTTATTCCAGTTCTCTCTGTACCTTCCAAAAGGATACATGTAGAACAAAAATGAATCCAGGTTATATATATATATATAAAACTACATCTAATGATCTTCAACAAAACATTAGAAAAACATAACATCATTTACAGCTAGTATAAAGTATAATCAAGTTTTTAAAAGAAAATGTTTGCATAAAAATGGAATTATTTAAGTATATACTATGTAAAGAAAAGTGTACATGGATCATAGTAATCATTAACTGAGTAAAATAATTTTTTTTTATTCCATAATGAATGTTAAAAAAAATAAATAAAAACAGACAAATACACATAATAAGCACAACAATTTTCACATGATGACTGCTTGTTTAGCACTCCATATCACTTAGATAAGGTACATATTTGTACCATATCTTAGTGATCTGATTGACATTATTAGTTCAATGAATAAGTCCATGCCACTAAAATACCAATATATACAGGCACTGTTAATTAATGGTAAGTTATTTATATTTCAGAAACAAATCCTTTTTTTCAACTTCTCAAATTCTCCTCAATCCTTTTTTTTTTTTTTAATTATATCCATCATAAATGCAAACATGCATGTATAAAGATTATAGGATCATATTGCAATTCCCTTTACCTGAGTAACTTACTGGACATACACATGCATAATATCACAATTCTAAATTATTAGCAATTGATTTGCCTCTAATGAACATATTTCTACTCACACCTGTTCTTTCCTCCCTTAATATATATTGGTCATTCTCACATGGCTCATGTTTAATGCTGCCTCACATGCCTGCATCTTTTAGTAATTTAAATATACTACTATACACTGAAAACAAACACAATTCACCCCCACCATTTGTTTTGGTTTTGGTGAAGGTACCCTTCACAATTTGTGATAAATCTGCCAATATCCAAGCAGAAAGAATGAGAAACAAACATCATCATCAAATTCCTGACATGTACCCTCAAGGGGGTCTACAAGATATGATAGTACTACATGAAACGCTAACATCATTACTAACCTCCTATCTACAATTTTCCTCCAAATCAATCTGTTAACTGTCAAGACTCTAACATTATCAGATCTTATATTTCTATCTTCTAAGGCACTTTTTACTGTATCAGTTCAGTAATTTGCTAATCTCTCTTCTCCTATTCTGTTTCGGTGATCATATCGCCTGATTAGATCTACTAACACATTCCTGGATGTTAACAATGTCAAGTTCTTTCCTAATATCCTCATTTTTAATATGATATTGCCATTGATGCTATCTGTTCATGCCCCTAATCTCTCTCAGAACTCTCATATCTGTGGTCTCTAGTCTTTGGTCAAGTGTTTTATTTCTAACCCAGCTCTCAGAATCATAAGTTAAAATTGGTTTGAACACTGTCTTGTATACAACTAACTTAGTGTTTTCACTAGTTTCTCTCTTATTTCATATAAATGTATTCAGTTGACTTTCTACCATGCCAGCTTTATTAATTCTGTTGTCTATTTCCATATTTAATTTACCATCTCCACTAAAAATCGTACCTAAGAAGCTGAAATGTTTCATTTGATCTATAGGTTCTCCATTCACAGCTGATATTTTCAATGCTTCTGCCTATTTTCATCATCTTTGTCTTTTCACTAATTTCTCTCTTATTTCATATAAATGTATTCAATTGACTTCCTACCATACCAGCTTTGCTGATTCTGTTGTCTATTTCTATATTTAATTTACCATCTTCAGTAAAAATCGTGCCTAAGTAGCTGAAATGTTTTATTTGTTCCACAGGTTCTCCATTCACAACACAGTTGACATTTTCAATGATTCTGCCTATTTTCATTGTCTTTGTCTTTTTATTGCTGACCTTCATACCATATCTATTACAACAGCTATTCAATTTAGTCAGAGAATCTTGCAGACTTGTAGCAGATTTATTTAGAAGTATAACATCATCCGCATAAAGCAAAGAGCTGACATTAACATCTCCAATTTTCATATCATGTTTAATACCACTTTCCTTCATAATGTGATCCATATAGATAATGAATAGCAGTGGGGATAATGTATATCCTTGTCTCACACCAAATTTAACATTAAACCATCTTCCTCTACTTCCTTCAATTCTAACTGCCGACTTAGAACTCAAATAAAGACTAAGTATTGCTTGATATAATGCCCCAGTGACACCGTACAACTGTATTTTGAATAGCTTTTCTCTTGGCACCTTGTCATATGCCTTTTCTAAGTCTACAAAACTCAAATACAGATCTTTGTTATATTCCCATGATTTCTCAACTAATTGTCTGAAGAAAATCTGATCCTGAGAGCCTCTATTTGGCCTGAATCCAGCTTGTTCTCCACCAAGCTTCTCTTCCACAATCTTTCTCAATTGTTTCTCAAGTATACTTGAATAAATCTTACCAGAAACACTGAGTAGAGAAATAGCTCTGTAATTCTAACATTCAGTTTTATTTCCCTTTTTATATATGGGTACTATGAGAACTCTACTGCAATCATCTGGAATTTGTCCCTCTGTCCAGGCCTTGGGAACTATGCAGTGCAGCGACTGTAAGATTTTATATCTCCATACTTGAGCATTTCTGGTCAATGAAAAAACATCATGGTCTCAATGTAAGGTTAAGAACAGTCTGAGAAGTTTTGTTTCAACCAGATGTGAATGTGTTAAGATTATAATACTAAATTCTTTAAGTTTACTTCAGTTTTTAATATCATGATCTTCATGAAGCCAGTTTCAAATTTTATTTTTGACAGCATGCTTCATAATTTTGCACGTAAGGTTAAGTTAGTGACTGTATTTAATTGTGGCTGCTGTATCAGTTATAGTGCTACGACTAAGCATTTTTTGTGCCTGAGGAAAATGCTACCTAGACACTATTTCCAAATTTTTGTGACCTGGGAGAAATGCTAATTAGCATCACTTCCAACTAGGGAATTCAGCTAGTCCAATGCCTCTTCAGCCAAGAATGGAGAGGTGATACAGACTCTCATTGTCGAATGTGAATGCCATCTTCTAATGGTGTAACCTGTTTCTCAGAAGGGGAAAATTCAGCAAAGCACCCCTGCTGCATTAGGATAGGAAGGAAATGCCCAATGCCATATTTAGTTCTAGAGAAGAGATTCTAGTTCCTGCCCCCCTCCCATATTCAGACAATAATGATCTAAAAAAAAGGAGCAGCTATAGTATTCTACACTAACATGAGGGTAATCTCAAACAGCATGCAATATTAAGTACAGTGATTAGGACAAAATCAGAATGGGGAATTGGACAATGAGACTTATAAGTTTGGTGATCTAAACGACAGAATAAGAAATAAATATCGCACATAGAAATGCTTTGGAAATTCTGGAGAAAAGAGGAAAGCTAATGGCAAGTACTGTGGCTTTCTATTCAAAACATGAACTAGACATTACTAATACCAGTACAAGGTTTGAACATATTTTTTAGTTCACTGATAAGTGTTGGATTCTGATTATGTAAAGATTAGAGTAATTATTATTTGGTTCAGAATCCAACATGATCTTCTATCACAATGGCTACCTTTGTAAATATTATTTAATGTATATAACTTATTTTAAAATTTAATATTCATATAACTATCTTAAATTTGTCTAATATTTAATTATTTAATCAAAGATATATGTATTAATAATGAAAAGACTGTATGAAATATTAATAAGTTATTTTATTTATTATTATGTCAATATTATAGGAATTTGTATCTGATAAATTAACTGCGCATTAATTGAAATATAAATATTCTTTATTTATTCCTGTTTGTGAAAGTTTAACGTTATGCAATAGCTCAATTTTATTATATTTTGTTTTGTTGTCAAGGAGACGCATGTAAGTAAGCGAGCGCGAGAATTGGAACACAATGTGAGGAGAAGATTTATTGAAAAGAGTTTTAGAACACGAGAACAATTTAGGCAGGAAAAACAGATATATAAGCGACGAACACTGGAATTTTTAATTAATTAGGAGATTAGAGATTTATTAGAGAGAGAGTGGCATTAGGTTGGAATCGGAGCATTCGGGAATCACAGTGTGATAATAGCGAGTTGGCAAGTCACTCAAGCAGCTAAATAAAGTCTACTAGTCGAGAGGCGGTTAGCTAATAAGTTGTAGAAGAACAATTATAGCTACGGAAGACAGCTGAGTGACTACTAAATACACTAGCAATACTTGAATTGAGATTTAATTTCAGGGCCGACCTTTCAAGGACACACAGATCCTTGAAGCAAAGCACGAAGTTACTAAAGAATAGTAGAGCTGTAAAGTTGAAGTATACTGATAGCTGTGCTTAGAAATATATTGCCTAAAGAAATAAATGAATGCAGGAAGAATGAACAGCTGTGCATATAAAACCTCAAGTTAAGGAATTATTGTGTGTTGCCTTATTTCATGAGTGATCAGTAGTACTTCATGCAAGAACGTTTGTTTATGTGTATAGTGACCGTGAATTAATTCAGTTAATGCTTTGAAGATTTATTTTAATGAGTGCCGATTATTGTTAAAAGTGTTTACAGTTATAAAAAAATGTTTGTGTGTGTAAGTTCATGAAGAAAGAAGATTATCGGTAAGATTATTCCAACCATTAATATTCCTTTGCAGAGAAGTGTGTGAGTTTCATCCTAGAATTTCCTTATACTAACAGTAACTATTGAGGAAGTTAGCTAAAGTGTAAATTTAAAAGTGTTTGTTTGTGAAGAGGTATTATTGCAATTTTTGTTGTATTTGGAACTTAAGGAACTGTGAGAAGACTGTATTATAGAGATAACAGATTTACCATTGTATGAGTTGAATGATTGAATTTATCTGAGGAGTTAAAATGTTTGTGATATCTTAATTACTGATTTGAATTTAAGTGTAAAATTTGTGATTCTAAATTAAATGTTTGTTTTTGTTTATCTAAAGTTGTATTTTGCCTGAATTTCTTTTACTGCACCATTCATAAAATATTCGAACCAAAGCAGGTAAATTAAGTCAAATATACTCGGCCAGTATATAATTTTAAGGAGAGTTGAAGGTTGATTTTTCTTCAATTCTTGAACTAATTCAGATATAAAGTGGTGCAGTCTTTAAATATAAATTTTCTTCATATTTGAATTAGAAATCAACTTACAACTTATCAATTGTTTAAGAACATCATAGTGATCAACATGTTGGATCCAAGGTAAAGATTTAGAAGAAGTAGGATCCAACATAAGCATGTAAAAAGCATGCAGAGGAATTAAGATCAGACTCAATCACAAAACTGACACTAAACTTGAATCGATCAAAAGTTCAAGAACAATTTCTAAAAATGAATAAAATAAAGAAAAGTTTATCAAGTAATTCAAGAGAAAGGAGATATAAAAATTATACTTCTGATAATGCACAGAAAGCTGTTTTAAGCAAAGAAAATATTACATGCATAATGAATTAGGACATTTCAATGTGTGGTACTGCTCAGTACCACACATTGAAACATTAGGAAGACTTATCAGTTGATAAGTCTTCCTAATCATATAGATTTGTCCATTGATGTTTAACAAAAGGAGGGACAGTCAACTAAACAATATGAGGATCTCAATTTGAGAGATGAGACCCAGTCAATCCTGAAATTGAATATGTAACAACTCTGGTTTCCTTGGAAACAGAAGCATTAAATCTGATTAATGGTTATTTGCAGAGATACTGTGTAAAGCTCTTTTTTCAATAATAAACATGGGACCAGTTTCCCCATGTTTATTACTGAATGTTATCCTTCACAGGACAAAGAGCAAAATTGAAATATTGCAGAAGAGGCAAGACATTGGCAGGGCTGACAAGACAAGGAAGCATGTGGTCTGAAGTAATAATAAAGACCAAGCAAACAAACAAGAAAAACAAGTTAAGGAGAAAATTATATACAGTCTCAATGATCAAGGGAGTACTTAATGAAAGTACTCCCTAGAGCAAAAATTTGCAATATTAGTCATGTCATCTGAATGCAAAAAGGTAAATCGAAGGAAATGATAATCTTGGTTGATACAAATGATTTGAAAGGTAAGAAGTATTCTATGAGGGAGAATGTAAAGGAATTGTTAGAAGAGGCAAAACTGAACAGCAAGAAGGTGAAGATTGTAAGTCTCCTACCACAATACGATAAAGGAGGGCATGGTAGCCAATGAATCTATATGTACATTGTGCAGAAGGAATGATGTAGGATTTGATCTGTGGCCTGTTTGATTTGACAGAAAGAAGGATTAGTACAATGCTGATGGAGACTGCATCTAAATGGTTTTGGTGTTATGTCTGGAGAGACCTTTCTTCACCAAGCATGCTGAAGGGCAAATTCAGGAAAATTTAAGCAATTAGAATGGAAGCATGCGAGTTTGTGTGAAGATGACACCCATGAGACTAGTGAGTGTGAGAATGGCCAAGTGTGGAAGCTAGTCTTTCTCAAGCAAAAATATTGAATAGGGTATTCAATTCAGAAAGTAAAGGTGGGTGTGGGGGTAGAGGGATGCTGCAGTTTCTATACACTAATGACAGAAGTATCAGGAACAAGAGGGAGGAGTTTTTGGCATTGGTTAGTCGAATCTTGTCAAAAGTTATAAGGCATTAGTGAGACTTGGTTAACAGAGATTGAATGTGAAGGGTTTAATGCAAGGGTGGTCTGAAAAGTTCTCAGCTTCGACCATAGATGGCAATAATATCAGCAAGCTTTTTTTTTTTAAGTTGGTACATCTGTCATAAACATTCATATGAAATTGCAAGTCATTTATCAAGTAGTTTGCTTTATATAGCAGTCTGAAGCTAAAGTGTTGTCTGTATCCCTTGGAATGGATAAAACTGAGTATAAAATTCTTTGTAAAAGAAGGTTTAATGGCAAAAGTTCGTTTTCAACAAATAAGAAATGGGCTGCTGAGTTTAAATATGGCCGTACCAGCCTTGAAGATGATCCATGTGAAGGACGTTCGCAAAGTGTAACAACACCAGAAATCATTAATCAAGTGCACGATATAGTATTGGATGACAGGTGAGTCAAAGTGCATGAAATTGCTGAGACTACAGGTATTTCAAAAGAACATGTAAGATATATTTTGAATGAAGAATTGCATATGAAAAAGCTTTGCACAAGATTGGTGGTGTGCTTGCTCACAGAAGATCAAAAATGCACTCGCATGAAAATCTCTGAACAGTGCTTGGAACGTTTTAAAAATAATAAAACTGATTTTGTGTGTCGATTTATTACTATGGATGAGACTTGGATTCACCATTACACACCAGAATCCAAACAGCAGTGAAAACAGTGGACAGAAGCCGGTTTTTCAGTGCAGATTGAGGACAAAATCGGTACCATCAGCAGGAAAGGTCATGGCATCAGTGTTTTGGGATGCTAAAGGAATTTTGTTTATTTCAAAAGGATAAAACAATAACCAGGGAATATTATTCTGATCTTTTAACCAGATAAGATGAAAAAATCTTAGGCACAATTTTTACTGAAGATGGTAAACTAAATATAGAAATAGACAACAGAATCAGCAAAGCTGGTATCGTGGGAAGTCAATTGAATAAATTCATATGGAATAAGAAAGAAATTAGTCGGAACACTAAATTAGCTGTATACAAGACTGTGTTCAAACCAATTTTAACTTATGGATCTGAGAGCTGGGTCAGAAGTAAAAAACTTGACCAAAGACTAGAGACCGCAGATATGAGAGTCCTGAGAAAGATTAGAGGCGTGAACAGATGGCATCAATGGCAATATCATATTAAAAATGAGGATATTAGGAAAGAACTTGACATTGTCAGCATCCAGGAATGTGTTAGCAGAGCTAATCTCAGATGGTATGGTCACTTAAATAGAATGGGAGAGGAAAGATTAGCAAAACAAGTGTTCTCTGCCAGGTTGGCAGGAAAACGACCCAGAGGAAGACCAAGATATAGGTGGATTGATACGGTACAAAGTGCCTTAGAGGATAGAAATGTAAGATCTGATAATGTTGGAGTCTTGACAAGTAACAGACTGATTTGGAGGAAAATTGTAGATAGGAAGTTAGTGATGATGTAATTTTTCATGTAGTACTGTCATATCCTGTACACCCCTTGAGGGTACATGGCAGGAATTTGATGATGATGATGATGATGATGAAAAAATTTGTGAGAAAAGACCAGGTTTGCAGAAGAAAAAAAAATCATCTTTCATCAGGACAATACACCTGCCATGACCATCCCATGACAGGGATCCGCACTATGAATTGTTGGAACATCCACTCTATTCCCCAGATTTGGCTCCCTCTGACTTCTATCTCTTCCCAAAACTAAACCTCTTCCTCGCTGGTCAGCATTTTTCTTCAAATCAAGAGGTGATTGCAGCTGTAGAGGAGTATTTTGCAGATCTTACTGAGAACCACTACAGGGATGAGATAATGGCGCTGGAGCACCGCTGGAATAAATGTATTAGTCTTAAGGGAGATAATATTGAAAAATAAAAATAATTTTGAAATTATAAATTCGCTGTTTCATTGTTAGGCCAAGAACTTTTCAGACCACCCTCGTATTTTCATGGAAGATAGAGAAGATGGGATGGGGGGAGGAGTATACTCTCGATATCATAGCAGATGAATTATAGCCAAAAAGTATATGAGACAGAATGGGAGGGTATCTATTCGTTTGAAACAATCTAGTGTGAGATTAAGGCTAGTAAGAAAAAATATACAGTTGGTTGTTGCTATAGGCGGGACTTCCACAGATGACCTGGAAGACATGCATTGCCAAATTAGTGCAATGAGTACAGGTTGAGTGATTATGGAGGACTTCAACTATAGAGGCATAGACTGCAAGGAAGAAAGATCACATGGCAGGAAGGAAATAGAATTTATACACCTGGGAAGAGATCATTACTTAAGGCAGCATGTGATGGAGGAAACTAGGGTTGGGAGAGTATTGGATCTGGTCATAGGACCAATAATAAACATGAGGAATATTCTATCAAGGAGTATATGTGGAACTACAAGGCAGGTGATTATGACCAGTTTAAATCTGTAACATGGCATAAAACACTGCAGGGTAAGGTTAATAAGTGCATGGGATGTAGTTAAGGGTCATCTAGAGGAAGCAGTATTAAATTGTATAACTAGGGTAACAAGGGTTAATCAGCTAGGCATTAGATGAATGAGTAACATTATTAAAAAAATTAAAATGCTGTGGAGGGTATATTAGGGAGAATGGTGAGCAGCATGGAAAGGAAGGCAAAATCAGATTATGAGAAGAATCTAGTAAGCAGGCCAAAGGAAATCCCAGAGTTATTTTGTTATGTGGCAAGTAAGTGGATGAATGACTATGGAAGATTAACCTTAATGAGTGATGATGGTCATGATGAGAGAAAAGTGGATAAAATAGTTGAGTTACTGGGTGACCACTTTGCAAGGGTATGTCATCCTAGTGAGGTTACTGCTTTAATATATATCACAGGCACTAATGTGGGAAGAGAGGTGGATGAATTGGAGATTCTGAGGATATTGCAGAATCTCAAGGTAAATAAGCTATTGAGATTATATGGAATATCAACTATAGTTTTGGGAGTTGTGCAAGGGAACTGGCAATGCTTCTGAACTAAGCTTTTTAAGTCTCAGCTTTGGTAGAGTTCCGAGGGAGTTGAAAGAGGGCAAAATAATTCCCTTTGCAAAAGGGAAGTTCTAAGACCAGTAGCAAAATATAGACCAATCAGTAAAGTACTAGAAAAATTGGTAAAGAAGAGAATTCAAGAATGGGTAGATAAAAATATAATACTGTATGAGGGTCAACAAACATGACTTTGTGAAGGGTCGGTCATGCCTAAGTAATTTACTAACGTTTTATACTAGTGTAACAGCTGAGTTGGATAAAGGAAATGGTAAAGATGACAGCTGAGTTGGATAAAGGAAATGGTAAAGATGACCGCTGAGTTGGATAAAGGAAATGGTAAAGATGATTCTGCTGGATTTTGCGAAGGCATTTGACAGAATACCACATGGAAGTCTGTTACGCAAATTAGAACAAATGGGGATGAATATGACACTGGTTAAGTGGATAAGAGGGTGACTGCTGGACAGATATCAAAGTGGTATATGGAAGGATAGAATCGAGGCGAAAAACAGGCGACTAGTGGTGTGATGCAAGGTTCAGTGCTATAGGCTGTCAGATAATGGGTGCCAGTTTAATATTGAGAAATATAAAGTTATGCATTTTGTGATATATAGATTACAAGCCATGAATCATATTGATGGCACTATATTCCAGGAAATAGATGAAGCTAGAGATTTAGGGGTGGTGGTGGTAGGCAGAGAGTTAAAGTTTAGAGGACATATTGCTAACGTAAATCATAAGATTAATTGGCTATTGAAGAACACATTAAGTAGAGATAAGGAATTTGTTATTCCCCTTTATAAGGCCTTGATACATCCAAATCTGGATTACTGTGCTCAAGTCTGGTCTCTCCTGGGTTTCTTGGGGATGTGGAAGCGGTGGAGAAGATTCAGAGGTGAGTGACCAAAATGGTGAATGGTCTGTGGAATGTTTCCTATGAAGATAGGTTGAGGGTGTGTGAATTGCAGAAGTTGGTTGAAAGGAGAAAAAGAGAGGATATGATAGAAACATTAAAGTTGCTTAAAGGGTTTTATAGGATGAATGTAGGGGAAATGTTTCAGCACTTGGCTAGAAGGACCAGAACTAGGGGTCATCCCTGGAAGTTGAATAAATGTGTGTTAGTAGGGGTGTGAGGACTAGATCTTTTGCTTGGAGAGTTGTGAATGAGTGGAATGGGTTGCCAGAGTCAGTTGTGAGTGCTTTGTCTGTTAATGGGTTCAAGGAGAAGTACGATAGATTGGGTCTCAGGTGATACATCTTCGGACTCCATGGAGATGCCCATATTATAATAATAAAAGAATAATACACTCCAAGATATGTCAGGAGACAGAATTTATCCTTAGAGCAGATCAGAGTTGCTAATTTATCATATAGTTTTAATGTGGTGTGAATGTTAGATTTTATTAGTACTTTGGCTATCTTTTCAGATACCCAAGACACAGGGAATAGGAATAGTGGTGTTTTGTTTTTTACATGTTTGAGGAGGGGAAAGTAAGAAGGTCATGAAGTATTTTATCTATTTTGTAGAAGTTGTAGCCATTGTCCAGGAAAGTATGGCAAAGATATTTAAGTTTGGCATTAGTTCTAATGACGCACATCATTAGAACTAACAGCCCAGCTGTGTGTTTAAGGGCTTTCTATAAATGGAAAAACATAGTGAATCATCTGAAAGCCAGTTGACTTAATATGTCAAGAAATATAAGCCAGTTAATAAACATATTTTTCTTCTTGTATACATATATATATATATAAATATAAAATTTAGTTGGTTAGTTGCTGCAATACCAATAAAATAAGTTACGAATGACGTTCAACACCTAAGTTTGTCTATAAGACCTATGGGTTAATCCAATCTAAATTTCCTCCCAATATCTCAGCAGTGCTTTCAGCTCAAATAAGGGCTATTTCATTCGACATTGGCACCTGTATTGGAAACAAGTTATTTCAATACTGTTGTACATTCAGATGATGACTAAATTTTAAATTTAGGATCAGTTTGTAGTCATCATCATCAAATTCCTAAAATTTACACTCAAGGGGTGTACAGGATATGATAGTACTACATGAAAAATTTACATCATTTACTAACCTCCTACCTACAATTTTCTGCCAAATCAATCTGTTACCTGTCAAAGCTACAACATTGTCAGATCTTATATTTCTATCTTCTAAGGCACTTTTTACTGTATCAATCCACCTATATCTTGGTCTCCTCTGGGTTTTTTTTTCCTGCCAACCTGGCAGAGAACACCCATTCTGTTTAAGTGACCATACCACCTGAGATTAGCTCTGCTAATGCATTCCTGGATGCTGACAATGTCAAATTCTTTCCTAATATGTTTGTTTTTAATATGATATTGCCATTGATGCCATCTGTTCACATCCCTAATCTTTCTCAGGACTCTCATATCTGTGGTCTCTAGTCTTCGGTCAAGTGTTTTACTACTGACCCAGCTCTCAGATCTATAAGTTAAAATTGGTTTGAACACTGTCTTGTATACAGCTAATTTAGTGTTTTGACTAATTTTTTTCTTATTCCATATAAATTTATTCAGTTGACTTCCTGCCATACCAGCTTTGTTGATTCTGTTGTCTATTTCAATATTTAATTTACCATCTTCACTAAAAATCGTGCCTAAGTAGCTGAAATGTTTTACTTGTTCTATAGGTTCTCCATTCACAATACAGCTGATATTTTCAATGCTTCTGCCTATTTTCATCATCTTTGTCTTGTTATTGCTGACCTTCATACCACAACAGTTATTCAATTTAGTCAGGGAATCTTGCAGACTTGTAGCAGATTTATTTAGAAGTATAACATCATCCGCATAAAGCAAGGAGCTGACATTAACATCTCCAATTTTGATATCAGGTTTAATACCACTTTCCTTCATAATGTAATCCATATAGATAATGAACAACAGAAGTGATAATGTACATCCTTGTCTCACACCAGATTTAACATTAAACCGTCTTCCTGTACTTCCATGAATTCTAACTGCTGACTTACAACTCAAATAAAGACTAAGTATTGCTTGTATAATGATCCACTGACACCATACAACTGTAGCGTTTTGAATAGCTTGTCTCATGGCACCTTGTCATATGCTTTTTCTAGATCTACAAAACTTCAATACAGATCTTTGTTATATTCCCATGATTTCTCAACTAGTTGTCTGAAAGTGAAGATCTGATTCTGACAGCCTCTATTTGGCTTGAATCTAGCTTGTTTTTCACCAAGCTTCTCTTTCACAATCCTTCTCAACCGTTTCTCAAGTATACTGGCATAAATCTTACCAGGAACACTCAGTAGAGAAATACCTCTATAATTCTCACATTCAGTTTTATTTCCCTTTTTATATATGGGTACTATGAGAGCTCTACTCCAATCATCTGGAATTTCTTTTTGTCCAGGCCCTCTGAACTATGATGAAGAATATGATGCAGCTAAATACTAAAAGGAATTGGGAGAAGTAGTTTATTTTGCAAATAAAAAATTGAATTAAATATTTTTTAATTTTGCTGCTTTTTTTTTTTTTTTTTTGAGGTGAAAATTCAGAATTTTTATATTCTTACACATCATTTTGATGTAAGTTAATTTTCTTATTTTTCGTTATATGTAATTAATAATAAATATATTTAAAAAATAAGGTTCATGGGTGAAGTTGTATAGTCCAAGCACTCGAAGAGACTTGTGTCCTGATAACAGAAAAAAAGAAAAAGAGAAAGGGGTAAGAGAGTAATGCCAATAAAAGTGATCATATATTTTCATCTATAATAATATAGTTTTAGAGTGAGGTCAACAAAGAATTTTCTTTCTTTTATTGCTTTGCCTCAATCTGACAATGATGTTATACAGATGAGAAATTATCGTCAACTTTTATTTAAATATCTCAATTCCTCCTCCTCTCTTTCTTCCCTTAAACTTTATCTTCTTGCTTTCAAGTTTAAGCTTTTGACTTCCTGAATTGTGCACTAATAATCATCCCTACAACAAGATTATTTTTTTACATAGTCCAGAAATCCTGCTCTAGCGACCAAACATAGAATTTTTTCAAGCTGCTTTAAGTGACAAATAAGCAGTGTTCTCAACACCAGGTGATGAAATTCATCTCCCACCTGAGGATAATCACAAATGCCAGGCTGTGGGTTAAAATCCTGTAATAGGAATTCATGCCATTACAGGATTTGAACCCACAGCCTGTTTTCTGGAGAGCAGATAAGCGAATCACTCAGCCAACCAGGCCAGCAAACAACAAGTATTTCCTCCAATTTATTATCTTTCACACCAGAGGGGTATCATACTAGTATTTTATTGATACACAATACACATTCGTCAATTAGGTATTAATAAAGAGACTGTCATACCTTTGGTTCTTGAACTTTATTTAATTCTGCTATACTGTGGCATAATTGTAAATGCTTAAACTGGAAAGGGTTATTTCTTGCTCCTTCAAACGATCTCATTATTTTATCACTCATCCATTCAACCTATCAAAAGATACAGCTGGATATCATGATATTGGAAAATGACCATAGTAATATTATCCGAATAATGCAAGGAATGATTTTTTTAAATTGAACTCTGATCATATTAGTTGAAAACAGTATTAATACCTAATATTTATGTAATAATATTATACTGTCACCTCTTATAAAAAAAAAAACTGCATTCGTGTTGTGGTAATAAAGAGCATCTGAATTTGTTGCATGGTATTTGGATGAACTATAGACTCATTTAATTACTCGAAGAATTGTCTATTAAGGACCATAAAAACTAGAAATTTCTACCTATCACAAACATCCATGCAGGATTTGAACCTGCAGCCTATTGATTGGAGAGCGAATACTGAAACCACCTAGCCAACTAATGCTGGCATTACATTTTCCGATACTTAATTTTAGATTAAATGAATAACCAGATTATTTAAACAATACATAAAAGGGGTGTTCAAAAAAAGACCGAACTTTTTTAAATAGCATGCCAACCGGCACAAAGAGAGCGCACTGTGGCTACTGAGCACACCTATTGGCAGGTTTTGACAACAAATTACTATTTGCTCTGTTCTGCTATGAGCATTAGTCGTCGAGTTACATCCAATGAAGTGAGCATGAACAAGCTGTTCGTTGGATCAGTGACAAAGTGACAACGAAAGAGCTTGAAGAATAATGTGTTTGTGAAATTTTGCTGCAAATTTGGTAAAAATTTTACAGACATTTCAATTGCTTTACTAAGCATACAGGGAGAACTATATGAGCCAAACACAGTGCTAAGAATGGTTTAAGCAATGGATGAGTCGGTCAAAGATCAAGGTGATTAGTTAGGTTTTTTGATTGGAAAGGCATCTCTACTTATCACAAACATCCATGCAGGAGAGACATTTTCCAATCAAAAAAATGTTTTTTGATTGGAAAGGAAGTTTTAGTGAGTTTGAGGGATGCTATATGCAGAAAGAGACCTAAATTGTGGGAAAACCAGACTTGAATGTTGCACCACGACAATGTGCTGGCTCATGCATTGCTCCTCATCCACAGTTACATGGCAAAATATCAGACATCTGATGTGCTCCACCCACCCTATTCTTTGGAATTAGCTCCAGCAGACTTTTTCCTCTTTCCCAAACTTAAAACCACTTTGAAAGGACATCATTTCCCAACCATAGAGGAGATTCAGGAACATGCAATAAGAGAACTACATCGCATCAGAGAGAGCGCATTCCAACAATGGAAGAAACGTTGGGAACAGTGTATCGCCAGTAGAGGGGACTACTTTGAAGGGGGACGGTGCTTAAAATGTTGTAAAATGAGTAATAGTCTTTATAGCAAAAGTTCGGTCTTTTTTTGAACACTCCTTGTATTTAAATATTACAATACACATGCACACATATTCTTTTTTTTAAATTTAAAACTTCTTTTTTTAAAGGAAAATGACTGGCAATGGATAGATTAGTATCTAACAGAACAAAATCTAATCAGATACTATATCATTTTACCAACATTTAGAAATTAAACCTTACAAATTTTTCTCAAGACATGTAAAACTGTATATTACAATATTTTTAAATACTACAATTTTATCAAAATCTGTTCATTACATATAAAATTACATGCTATTATTCCTTTCGTTGATTACTTACTGCTTGGTGGCATGTATATGAAAGCAAGTACACTGAGCTCCATAATTTTTAATTATTTTTGTAACATCATCATCAAATTCCTGCTATGTACCCTCAAGGGTTGTATCACCTCAAGGGTTGTCGTATCACGGGATACGACAGTATTACATGAAAAAATTACATCATTACTAACTTCCTATCTACAATTTTCCTCCAAATTAGTCTGTTACTTGTCAAGACTCCAACATTATCAGTCTTATATTTCTATCGTCTAAGGCACTTTGTACTGTATCAATCCACCTATATCTTGGTCTTCCTCTGGGTCGTTTTCCTGCCAAACTGGCAGAGAACACTTGTTTTGCTAATCTTTCCACTCCCATTCTATTTAAGTGACCATACCACCTGAGATTAGCTCTGCTAATGCATTCCTGGATGCTGACAATGTCAAGTTCTTTCCTAATATCCTCATTTTTAATATGATATTGCCATTGATGCCATCTGTTCACGCCTCTAATCTTTCTCAGGACTCTCATATCAGCGGTCTCTAGTCTTTGGTCAAGTGTTTTACTACTGACCCAGCTCTCAGAACCATAAGTTAAAATTGGTTTGAACACTGTCTTGTATACAGCTAATTTAGTGTTCCGACTAATTTCTTTCTTATTCCATATGAATTTATTCAATTGATTTCCCACCATACCAGCTTTGCTGATTCTGTAGTCTATTTCTATATTTAATTTACCATCTTCAGTAAAAATCGTGCCTAAGTAGCTGAAATGTTTTACTTGTTCCACAGGTTTTCCATTCACAACACAGTTGACATTTTCAATGATTCTGATTATTTTCATTGTCTTTGTCTTTTTATTGCTGACCTTCATACCATATCTATTACAACAGTTATTCAATTTAGTCAGAGAATCTTGCAGCTTTGTAACGGATTTATTTAGAAGTATAACATCATCCACATAAACCAAAGAGCTGACATTAACATCTCCAATTTTGATATCAGGTTTAATACCACATTCCTTCATAATGTGATCCATATAGATAATGAATAACAGAGGGGATAATGTACATCCTTGTCTCACACCAGATTTAACATTAAACCATCTTCCTGTACTTCCTTCAATTCTAACTGCTGACTTACAACACAAATAAAGACTAAGTATTGCTTGATATAATGTCCCACTGACACCATATAACTGCAGCGTATTGAATAGCTTCTCTCTTGGCACATTGTCATATGCCTTTTCCAAATCGACAAAACTTAAATACAGATCTTTGTTATATTCCCATGCTTTCTCGACTATTTGTCGTAAAGTGAAGATCTGATCCTGACAGCCTCTATTTGGCCTGAATCCAGCTTGTTCTTCACCAAGCTTTTCTTCCACAATTCTTCTCAACCGTTTCTCAAGTATACTTGCATAGATCTTGCCAGGAACACTCAGTAGGGAAATACCTCTGTAATTCTCGCATTCAGTTTTATTTCCCTTTTTATATATGGGTACTATGAGAGCTCTACTCCAATCATCGGCAATTCAATTCGTCCCTCTGTCCAGGCTTTCTGAACTATGCAGTGCAGCCACTGCAAGACTCTTATACCACCATACTTCGGCATTTCTGGTCGAATATCATCTACTCCTGCTGCCTTTCCACATTTCAAGCCTTTAATGGCGTTTTCTACTTCAAGTATGGATATGTATTCCTGACTGCATGCCTGGTCAGTGTTTTTTTATCACTGTGCTATCATCACTGCTTGTTTCATTTAGCAGTTTTTCAAAGTAATTACTCCATACTTCAAGGATATCTTTTTCTCCTGTTTTCATGTCACCTTTATCATCTCTAATTCCTTTTACAGCACTCTTTCCTCCATTCCTAAGCTTCTTCAACAACCTCCAGAATATTTTGCCACCTTCTTGATATTTATTTTCTATATTCTTGCCAAAGTCCTCCCATGACTTTTGTTTAGCTAGTTTTACACACTGTTTAGCTTTCTTACATTTGTCTCTGTATTCTGTAAAAGTAAAAGCTGACTTATTTGCTAGGAACTTTTGATATGCTTTCTTCTTTTCCTTCACTGCCTCTTTAACTTCCTGTGTCCACCAGGGAGTTCTGATTTTTTTATTCTTGCACACAACCTCACCACATGCCTCTCTGGCAGAATCAATCAATGTTTCCTTCAGAGTTTGCCATTGAATCTGCAAGGTTTGATTCCTGTTCTCAAACTCTTTCATTTTCTTTTCAATAATATTTCTGTATTTTAGTCTACAGTTCACATCTGAGAGCTGCTCAACTTTTATTCGCTTTAAAACTTTCTTACATGTTATTCTTTTCAATATGAAATTCAATTTTATCCTGCTCAAGACTAAATAGTGATCACTTCCAATTTCAAATCCTCTGTACACTCTGGTGTCCTGCACCAGGGAGAAAACATCACTATCAACAATAACATAGTCAATGAGACTTTTCTTATTCCTAGCCTCTTCTCTCCATGTGAATTTGTGCACATTTTTATGTTCGAACATGGTGTTAGTAATAACCAGTCCATGTCCTGAGCAGAAATCCAACAGATATTTGCCATTATTATTAGCTTTGCTCTTTTCTCCAAATTTTCCCAAAATATTTTTGTATGTCTCACAATCATTTCCTACTCTGCTATTTAGAACCCCAACAAGGACCAACTTTTCCTTTTTCATTGTGTCAGTTGCTTTTTCTAAAGCCTCAAAAAATTCTTCCACTTCTACCTTAGTAGAACCTTCTGTGGGACCATAGGCACAAATAAGTCTCATTGTCCAGTTCCCCATTCTCATATTTGCCCACATTACTCTACTTGAGAATGACTGCCATTCAAGAAGATTAGCCTCGTATTTTGTGTTGAATACTATGGCTACTCCTTCTTTTCCTTGATTGTCATTGCTTGAATATAACATTTTGTATTTATTGCTCAGAAAGATCTCACCATGTTTGGTCTTTTTTTGTTTCAGTCAGCCTTATTATGTCGATCTGGTACTTATCTAATTCCTTAGCTAGCTCCATTTCTTTGCCATTCAGGCTTCTTATGTTGATAGTACCGATCTTTAACTCTGGTGATGTTGAGTTGGGGTTTGTTTTCAGATTTGTTCCAGTAGCTGACTTTTCGCTGTTCGCCCTGGTTTCCTGGCGAAAACAACGGGGGCCTTGTTTATCCGGGCGACGCCCCAGCAGGCATGAAATTTTGTCATGTTGTACCATCATTTTTTATTTTGGTTTAACCAATAAGAATACAATTTGGTCGGCTAAATCCCAAATTGCCAGCCCATCCTTGTTCGTTCAGTATCAAAGTAGATACCCAACAGGGTGCACCACGAGAAGGTGAGGATTGGACGTTAGGTCAGAAGCCCTGGTCGGTTCTCCGCATTCCTTTAAAGGCTATGTGGAGGTCTCCTCTCAGTTATACAGCTTTGACCCTTAAGCACCCCTATTTTGTAACATATTATTTTTGTAACATATTACGGAAATTGTTTAACATTATTAAGATTCAATCAGATTCAGTGAATAACAAGCATGAAAGGAAAAAGTCAAAGGTTTGATATTGCAGATTTATGAACTTTAGCAATGCAGAAGATAAAAGAACTAAGGAAGCAGAAACTAACAGAGCATCTCACAGAACCAAAATAAGAGTTTGAAGACAGAGGAGAGATTGGAAATGATATGTCCACACTACTATTTTTTCACTTATGAAACATCAAATAAACCCAAATAAATAGTGTCGTTGTGGTTAAAATAAAATATACCTCAAAATTGAAACTATGCCAAAAAACATGCACACTCATTTTACTGCCTTTCACATTCTAGATACACTTTATAAATGACATGCCCTTCTACTTATAAACATCCAGACCCAACCTTTTTTTGACTGACTCCCAAGTTGCAACTACAACAACCACTGTCCACCTTAACTACCCAAATTACACTTGGTACAACTCTACCAATATTACTCTAAAAGGGTAATATTCACTTTTGTGCAATCTGATATTACTTCCCAGAGGATAAAAAACCTTGGATTTCCTCTTTTTGATGTTCTCTTGCTTAAGGTTTCCTTGCACCATTATGTATCATTCATTAGTTGAATCTACCACTTCCACATTACTGAAAATCACCCTGACTTCTTATCCTTGAAGTTAACTACTTTCTGATCTCCTGATCCACATACTTACAATGATTACGTTACAAAATCATCCATGTTGGATTGAGGGTCTGCATTCTCCACTCCATTTGAAACTCCCAATATCTGTCCAAGTCATGTGTTTCCAAAACAAGTACCAAGGCAATAAAAAAAAAAAAAAAGTCTATTGCAAATGGTCCTTTGACATTGCAATATCAAAGGACCACAAGACATGACTACCATTTGTAAAAACCACTAAGTGCAATTTGTCATCTGTATTCCTAGTTCTCTCTAACTAAGATGGCACTATTGCAACTGTGTGTTATCCACATCTATTCAGATATATCAACAAATAATAATAAAAAAGTGAATTCAAAGGCATTTTGTGTGTGCCATGTTCATTCTTCTGTGGGCACAGTACTTTCATCTCTCAAAGGCACTTGCTGTGATTGTGATCATGTAGGAATAAGGAACTTCTCCAGTCACTATTTGAAACTCCTGTCTAATATCTATCCAAATAATGAGTACAAGTGGCTTGTAACAAATTCCAGTTTTATTTTTAGCCTATAATGAAGCCCATACAAAACTAATGGCAAACAAAGTCAGACTCGGAAAGAACAAAAACAAACTTACTTCTTCCACAAATAGCATTCGTGTTTTTCTGATCCATTGCAAAAGCTACAAAGTGCAATTTCTGTCCACCAATGTTCCTAGCTATCTCTAACCCAGATAGCAATATTACAACTGTACAATATCCACATATATACAGATATACTATAAATATAGGTATCCCTTGATTAACGTGATTAATTAATCCCTCAATATTACCACATATATCAAAATCATGTTAATCAAATATAATAATCAATGGTAAAAATAATTCATTCATAATTGATTACTGTATTAATAATTTGTTTTATATGGTACTCTTTTAGGAAAGATAACAAATGAATGCAAAGTAAATGTTTAATAAATGCTTCTATCTACATTAGTTACTGCAATTTTTTATCAAAAAAAAGTTTTTATCAAGAGTCATTTGAAGAGTTAATTTTTTCTCATTCAGCATAAACTCTATGATAACAAGCAAAATAACTCTCTAGATCAGGGTTTTTCAAACTGTGTTCCGCAGAAGGTGAATAGGTGTTCCGCGAGACGTTCTGGAATTTGTCATTTTAGTTTTCTAAGCATTTTTCATGAATAAATATTTTGTAGTGGAAATATTCTGAGGAGAATAATATTCGTGGATATGTCGAAAAGCTCAGACCCAGAATGCCTAATAACATCTGTGTATCGTTAATTTTCACACATCGAAACCTTTCGACATTTGGGAAAGGGAATATGGCTGTTTATGAGGGGTCATAAAAATTGCCTGCAAGCTGATTACAACAATGGGTGCTCAAAACTGAACGAAATAACATCTGTGTTGCAAATGTCAGTGACCAAGCGGCATATTTTTAAACATGGAAATATTCATGAATTATCGTTAATTTACACACATCGGAATCTTTCAACAATCGGGAAAGAGAATACCGCCGTTTATGACCGATCATAAAAATTGCCTGAAAGCTGATTACAACAATGGGTGCTCAAAACTGAACGAAATAACATCTGTGTTGCAAATGTCAGTGACCAAGCGGCATATTTTTAAACATGGAAATATTCATGAATTATCGTTAATTTACACACATCGGAATCTTTCAACAATCGGGAAAGAGAATACCGCTGTTTATGACCGATCATAAAAATTGCCTGAAAGCTGATTACAACAATGGGTGCTCAAAACTGAACGAAATAACATCTGTGTTGCAAATGTCAGTGACCAATCAGCAAGGAAGTGTAAAGAAAATTTTTCCACTGCAATTGAAGACACGGTAGTCTGTATCCGGTTCTCAATTATATTAATGCTGAATAATTTCTTCGCAAGTTCGTATTGAAGTGTGCAAGTGCTTGTTCTGAAACCGGAGTGCCGTGATTTTTTTAAAAGTAATAGGAATAGAGATGTAAAATCTAATATGAAGAAAAGACAAGACACTTTGTTTAATTTTGGTATTAAGAAGTCACTATCTGTTCCGTCACCAACACCTCCTATTGAAGGTGTTGGTGACGGAACAGATAGTGAGTCATCTACCTCAAGCCCAGAAAGTTCTACAGGATGTACAAAAGAAGGGGAAAACTACCAGCACACAGGAGAAAAAGTCTGCATGCACTCGTAAGTATTTATAATAATATAAATATATTTGGTGATCAGAATGGGATATGTCAATGAAAATAAGCACAAATTAATTTAACGATGTTTGTCTGATGAACTACAACATGCTACAAGATTTCATTAGTCCCAGTGATTGATAACTAATTTAAATGTAATTTTATATTTGTCAACATGCCACACTGTATGCATAGGTGTACTAATATTCTTTATGATTATGCCACAATTAATTATTATTAATTATGTTAATGTATGAACTTTAAAAATTTTTGGAAAGGTATTTACGAGTAAATTTGTTGGACCGGCCCTCGAAGAAAAAAAAAAAAAATCAGCTAACACCTTTTTATTCCCATATATAGAGAGTAGGCGTGGCGGCTTTTAAAAAAGAATTCTTAATCTTTTAACTAATTTTATAGTTAATATATCTGATTTATTTCGAACTGTTTAATTTTTGTTACTGAACATTTTATCAAATCATTCTTATTACAATTGCGTTTGCATTATTTGACAGGGTTTAGTACTTTTCTTACAAGTATTGTTACAATTCATATTTACTTTTGTGTGTTGCAGTCTTTTTTTACTATTTTGCATTATTCATTTACTTTTATATTATTCGACAAAATTTTTTTTATAATCTTACTGTTTTTCATACTAAAGTTACCTTTACAACACAATTCTATTTGTTTTTATTATAGTTCTGACAAATATCGGAATTTGAATATTATTCAAAAATTACCCATGGATTTCTTGTTTAAAGACAGGAACTTCAACACAACGAGGAGCAAGTACTTCTGCTGACACATCTACTCATATGATTGGAGAAGATATGGAATTACAAACTGTGGTTTTTTGAAAAGCTAATATTAAAGAACAATTGTCATCTAAGAACAGACCAAAATGGAAGTACATGAAAGTTATTTAAATTATGGATTTATGTGTATTGGCAATACATATGCTCCTGATGCCATGTGTGTTTTATGTAATAAAATACTAGTAAACAGCTCTTTGGCTCCAGCTAAACTTCGTAGGCACTTCGAAACGAAACACACTGATTACAAAGGAAAATATATAAATTTTGTTTAAGAGACGACGTGACTTGCTAGAAAAATCTAAACTTCAAATGGCTACAATTGTTACAACAGAAAATGCAAACAAGGCATATTTTCGCGTGAGTTACCGCATTGCACTTAATGGTTAAGCTCATACAATTGGTGAGACGCTCATTAAGCCTTGTGTGAAAGACACTGTATCATGCATGTTAAATGAGCAGGTTGCTAAAAAAAAATGGATGCAGCACAATTATCAAATGATACTGTTTCATGCCGCATCCAAGATCTTTCTTCTGACATAGAGAAAGCGCTAATTCATCGGCCTAGAATTTGCAGTGAATATTCAATGCAAATGGATGAATCTACAGATGTCGCAGGACTCGCTGTATTACTAGTGTTTGTTCGTTACATATTTGATAAAAGTATTGAAGAAAATTTACTCGTGCTAATATCTACAAGAAAAAACTACCGGAGAAGATATATTCAACTGTATTAATAATTATATTACAAAACAGGAAATCGGTGCATATTACCAACTATGAAATTCAGAGGTGGTGGTGGTGTGATCCTGTTTTTCCTACAGAACTGACCATTGTCTCTTTCAGCAAGACAATGCACCATGTCATAAGGCTGCTACTTAACTGTGTGGATTGTGGACATGAACATTATCACACTTAACTGGTCTCCACAGAGCACTGATCTTAACTCTATTGATTACCTGTGAGATGAACCAGAACATCAGGTCATGGGTGGGCAACCTTTTTAAGTGTACGTGCCGAAATCGCCAAATCTTTGATACAAAATTTTCACATGTGCCAACCAAAATTTTGGGGAACATATTATTATTTGGTATTTTTTAAATATTGGGAGAACCATTCAAATCATCAAATATCACACTAGAGTGGTAAAATCAAAGAATATTATACGAGTGATTATTGTAAGTCATCTAAGATTGAAGGAATGTAAAAATTACTGACGGAATTTTTACTTAATTCTGCCCTGTTGATAGAGTGGCTATTTTTTTATTTGCCTTTAAGTGTAATTCTAGCTGCTATATATAGCCACACAGTTAAAAGACGCAATTTTTAACATCAGCAAAAGAGTAAACAATAATTCTGAATTTTTTTTTTTTATAAAGATCAATCAGACATAAATTTTTTAAAGTTTTTCGAATATATTACAATGCACAATCTCATAATCATTTTACTTGACTAAAGCACAATAAAAGAAAATAAAATTAAAGATATTCTTTTATTAATTCTTAATCCATGACGTGTAATACATAAAAATTACAGATAAAATAAAATGTTATTTTAACTACACAATACATTAAACAGAAGTAAATCTTTACCATTTTTTAGCAGAAAACATCAAATCAAAACTAGAGAAAGAAAAATAGTGGACATTTTATTTATTTAGCATCAATGATACTTCTGCTACTGCATCACTGATGACAGATAATTTATAAATTATGTTTAAATTAATATAAATTATATTTTGTGACCTTTAGAGATATGCATGCACTAGTAGTTTCATCTGTAATGCTACTTATATTATTAGACTTAACAAACTTCATCGCTGAGAACAATGTTCACAAGAATATGTAGATTCAAAAATGGATAGTAATGTTGTTACAACAAGGGTTTTGAAACATACAAAAGTTTCTGGAATAGTATTCCAAGTCCTTGGTACCTCATTTTCTGTACTTCTCTCTGTTACTCCCGTCTCTAATCACTCCATTTCAATATTTTCCAAGTCCATTCTGAGGTCAACAAATTTCTGCTTCCAAATTGAACTACTTTGAAAATCAATCAACTGCATTTCAAAATCATCCATATTTATTAATGAAAACGGGCAACTTTAATTCATCCTGCAGACTCTTCTAATTCTCTATAATAAATTTAGTTTAATCCTTTATCCAAGTGTAAGCAAACAAAGTTTGTGCCTGAAAATATCTTCAGGACTGAGGTAAGGTGGTGTAACACCAGGTAACTTCAAACAAAGGTGGACCAAGTTCTCATCACTCCTTGTCTCAGTATTCCCATATTGCAATGCACATTTCCTTATGGACATGTATACTGCTATGCATTAAGGAAAGGACCACTACCCAGACCGGTTTTGATGTTTATTGAGGTCTCGTCAGTGGGAGGCAGACCCAAACATGGAGATACCCATGTTTGGGTCTGAACATCTCCTTGCAGACAGAAGCAATGCTTCATGTCTGCAAGGAGATGTGCTTTGCATTATGGGAGATATTGAAACAAGGAGTGATGAGAGCTTGGTCCACTTTTGCTCAGAGTTGCCTGGTCATCAGTCCTGAAGATATTTTCAGGAGCAAACTTTATTTGGTATCTCCACCCAAACGTGGAGATATAAGGCAGAAGCAATGCTTCATGTCTGCAAGGAGATGTGCTTTGCATTATGGGAGATAGTGAGGCAAGGAGTGATGAGAGCTTGGTCCACTTTTGCTCAGAGTTGCCTGGTCCTCAGTCCTGAAGATATTTTCAGGAGCAAACTTTATTTGCTTACACTTGGATAAAGGATTAAACTAAATTTATTATAGTCTAACCAAGTGCAAAATAAACTTCCAACATCTTCTAATTCTCTGAACTTAGCAAATCTTAGAGTGAACTGCTCAACAGTTGACAAAGTGATATTTAAAAATAGCTTTTGAAGATATTGGTTTGTTTTGTCATCCTTTTGGAGATCATTCATGTATTTCTTTAGGTTTGGAAAATATCTAAATCTCTCACTGTCTACATCCTTCTAAAAAACTTCTAGTATCATTTCAAATGCCTTTATGTCATCAAACATAACATCAAGAGTCTTATCAGAATCCTGTAGTTTAAGGTTCAAGTCATTTAAATGTTTGCAAAAATATGCAAAAAAAACAGTTTACAAATCCACACAATATCATATGGGGTGCTTAAGAGTCAAAGCTGTATAACTGAGAGGAGACTTCCACATAGCCATTAAAGGAATGCAGAGAACCGACCAGGGCTTCTGACCTAATGTCCAATCCTCACCTTCTCGTGGTGCACCCTGTTGGGTATCTACTTTGATACTGAATGAACGAGGATGGGCTGGCAATTTGGGATTTAGCCAACCAAATTGTATTCTTATTGGTTAGACCAAAATAAAAAATAATGGTACAACATTTCAAAATTTCATACCAGCTGGGGTGTCGCCCAGTTAAACAAGACCCCTGTTGATTTTGGCAGGGAACCAGGGTGAACAGCGAAAAGTCAGCTACTGGAACAAATCTGAAAACACACCCCAACTCAACATCACCAGAGTTAAAGATCGGTACTATCAACATAAGAAGCCTGACTAGCAAAGAAATGGAGCTAGCTGTGGAATTATATAAGTACCAGATCGACATAATAGGGGTGACTGAAACAAAAAAGACAAAAACTGCTGAGTAATATTGAATTTCATATTGAAAAGAATAACATGTAAGAAAGTTTTAAAGCGAATAAAAGTTGAGCAGCTCTCAGATGTGAACTGTAGACTAACATACACAAAGAAAATTGAAGAAAAAATTAAAGAGTTTGAGAACAGGAAACCAAACCTTGGAGTGACAAGCCTTGAAGAAAACCCTGATTGATTCAGCCAGAGAGACATGCGGTGAGGTTGTCTGCAGGGATAGAAAAATCAGAACTCCATGGTGGACACTGGAAGGTAAAGAAGAAAGCATATCAAAAGTACCTGGCAAATAAGTCAGCTTGTGCTCTTAGAGAATACAGAGACAAATGTAAGAAAGCTAAACACTGTGTAAAACTGGCTAAACAAAAGTCATGGGAGAACTTTGGTAAGAACATAAAAAATAAATATCAAGAAGTTGGCAAAATATTCTGGATTCTTGTAGATAAGCTTATATCTACAAGATGTTGATGATACATAACTGTTAATTTTAAGGAAAGAACAATGTATATTATTATATTAACTAAATAACTTTAATCAATACTTCCAATATTTCGGTAATGATACATTACCATCTTCAGGGAACAAAAATTAATGAAATGTGCATGCAGGCACTAACACTGAGCAAAAATTGCTAAAGAAGACAACTGAAGTGAGTCCTAAAGATGCCACCTAGTGGGCCAAATTGGGTATTAACCTTGGCTATTTGGGCTGGTGTTCTAAGAATGCAAGCCTCCCATATTTGGAGTAGTCTCATGCATCCAAATTTATTGAGGTTTGGGGAGTTTTTTAAGGCTGAGACTGATTCTAAGAATAATCTCTCATATTTAAACTTGCTGCGATTCTTCATTCTTCATTTAGGATCCTTTCTCATCACTCATGTAGCACACATTAATTCTTCCTAACTCAATTCTGTCTCTTTTCAGTAGAAATAATAGTTAGATCCGGCGTCCTTAAGATAAATGAAACTTCCTAATTAGAGTTTCCTCGAACATTCCTTTAGAACATAAATAGCAATTTCTTCTTTTATTTACTAATGCTTATTGACAGTCTTAACTCTTCCACTTTAAAAGAATTCTCAGTTATACGATTCACTTTTCAGAACCTACTGTAAATTTTCCAAATAGCGTTTCCTCCAATATTCCTTTTAAAACACCTATAGCAATATTTCCCTTTTATTTATCAATACTTATTCCACTTTAAAACTTCATAGTTCCACGATTCCTTTTTTAGAATATACTATTAATTTTCTTCCGACTGTCACAAAAAAAAACTCAAGTTCCTCTGAATGTAAATATTTGCTGGCTTGTGTTCTAAATTTCTTCTGAACGCTCTCTTGTTTTTCTATTCATTACTACGATACCGAACGCTTTCTGTCAGCTGTCAATCACACATCAAACTTCTCGGCGAGCATGCGCACTCCTTGAAAGTGGCAAGCGAGAAACTAAGTATAATGGCTGATGCGTTGTCACTGTTAGCGACAAGAGAATGTCTTCATAAAACACAACTTAATATTTTAAACTACAATAAAAATCCTTTTAAAGTAGTACAACTATTCAAATCTGGTAAGTAAATAAACTTTTTAACTGCTTTACATATTACTTTGAAAAAATAATTTCAATAACAGGCACATCGCAAGTGCCGACAATGCGTTATGAAACTAAAACTAATAAACATACTAACATAAACAATACGTAAAAATATTCAGAATTTTAAATTATGATTATTTTTACAGAAGCATGGAGTAATTACTTCAAAAAATTGCTAAATGAAACAAGCAGTGATACCACAGTGGTAAAAAACACTCAACAGGTATACAGTCAGGAATGTAGATTCATACTTGAAGTAGAAAACGCCATCAAAGAATTGAAATGTGGAAAGGCAGCAGGAGTAGATGATATCTGACCAGAAATTCTGAACTATGGTGGTATAAAAAAAGTCTTACAGCGGCTGCACTGCATAGTTCGGAGGGCCTGGACAGAGAAACAAATTCCCGATGATTGGAGTAGAGCTCTCATAGTACCCATATATAAAAAGGGAATTAAAACTGGATGTGAGAATTACAGAGGTATTTCCCTACTGAGTGTTCCTGGTAAGATCTATGCAAGTATACTTGAGAAACTGTTGAGAAAAATTAAAAAACAGCTTGGTGAAGAACAAGCTGCATTCAGGCCAAATAGAGGCTGTCAGAATCAGATCTTCACTTTACGACAATAGTTGAGAAGTCATGGGAATATAACAAAGATCTGTATTTAAGTTTTGTCAATCTGGAAAAAGCATATGACAAAGTGCCAAGAGAGAAGTTATTCAATACGCTGCAGTTGTATGGTGTCAATGGGGCATTATATCAAGCAATACTTAGTCTTTATTTGAGTTGTAAGTCAGCAGTTAGAATTGAAGGAAGTACAGGAAGATGGTTTAATGTTAAATCTCACGTGAGAAAAGGATGTACATTATCCCCTCTGTTATTCATTATCTATATGGATCACATTACGAAACAAAGTGGTAGTAAACATGATATCAAAATTGGAGATGTTAATGTCAGCTCCTTGCTTTATGCAGAAGATGTTATACTTCTAAATAAATCTGCTACAAGACTGCAAGACTCCCTGACTAAATTGAATAACTGTTGTAATAGATATGGTATGAAGGTCAGCAATAAAAACACAACGAAAATAGGCAGAATCGTTGGAAATGTCAACTGCGTTGTGAACGGAGAACCTATGGAACAAGTAAAACATTTCAGCTACTTATGCACAATTTTTAGTGAAGATGGTAAATTAAATATGGAAATAGACAACAGAATCAACAAAGCTGGTATGGTAGGAAGTCAATCGAATAGGAATATGGAATAACAGAGAAATTAGTCGGAACACTAAATTAGCTGTATACAAGACAGTGTTCAAACCAGTTTTAACTTATGGATCTGAGAGCCGGGTCAGAAGTAAAACATTTAAACAAAGACTAGAGACCACAGATATGAGAGTCCTGAGAAAGATTAGAGGCGTGAACAGATGGCATCAATGGCAATATCATATTAAAAACGAGGATATTAGGAAAGAACTTGACATTGTCAGCATCCAGGAATGTGTTAGCAGAGCTAATCTCAGGTGGTATGGTCACTTAAACAGAATGGGCAAGGAAAAATTAGCAAAACAAGTGTTCTCTGCCAGTTTGGCAGGTAAACGACCCAGAGGAAGACCAAGTTATAGGTGGATTGATACGGTACAATGTGCCTTAGATGATAGAAATATAGGATCTGATAATGTTGGAGTCTTGGCAAGTAACAGACTGATTTGGAGGAAAATTGTAGATAGGAAGTTAGTAATGATGTAAATTTTTCATGTAGTACTATCATATCCTGTACGGCAGGAATTTGATGATTAGTCAAAAAAGAGATCTATCTCATCCAAGTATTCAACAAATCATTTCAGAACGCCAACGAATATTGTTGTACGTTATTAGTCCTGTGTACACTGAATCCATCTCATTCAATCATCATCATCAAATTCCTGACATGTACCCTCAAGGGTCCATCTCATTCAATAGATTCTGAAATTGTCTTTTATGCAAAGTAGATGCAGAAATATATTTAACAACCTTAGTTACTGTTTACATCACTTCTTGAAGTTCCTTTAAGCCAGCTTTTGTACATAAAGTCTCCTGATGCATGATGCAATGAAAACCTATCAGTGGATGACCAACGTGTTTTGCAAACAGATTTACAAATCCTGCTTCCTTACCAATCATGCTGGGTGTACCATCTGTTGTGACGGATACCACTTTTGAAATATCAATTTGCCGAATAGATAACACATATTTCAACCCCAGCGGTATGATCAGGTAGTGTTACAAGGTTAATCAACACAAATATAAAAGAATTTACATGAAGCCAAATCTATTTTTAATTGTTCTGTTGTATTCCTTTCCAACTTAAGTATCCTATCCTGAACTTTTCTTTCTTTTATTGCATTTTTATTTGGTATCACTCTACTTAATAAAATTGTATTCCATTAAGTTAAACTACACAACTCAGCGAAGATGTTGCATATGTATTTATTTATTTAATTATTTTTTCAGGTGAGCCCTGGATTGAGTGCTGGAGAAAAGTCGTTTGGATGCCACATTTGGCACAAGTGCCAAGGGTTCCACACCCCTGCCATAGTGCATATCCACAACTATGAAATTCAGAGTTGGTGGTGTGATGGCATGGTTATGTTTTTCCTACACTGTCACTGTCTCTTTCAGCAAGACAATGCACAGTGTCACATGGCTGCTACTTAACTGTGTGGTTTGTGGACATGTACATTACCACACTTAACTGGCCTCCACAGAGCACTGTTCTTAACTCTACTGAATATCTGTGAGATGAAATGGAGCATTAGGTGAGGTCAAGGGATATCTTCCCCACAACAGTCCTTACAGGAAGATTGGTCCAAAATTCTCATTCATCGCTACTGTATGCTTGTGGAAAGCATGTTGTGTAGGATTGCTGCAGTCATTGCAGCAAAAGGAGATCCTACATCTTATTAAGGTGGGTGCCATGGCTGTTTGTTCCTCACACAATGTATCCGTTGACTTCTTTCAAAGCAGCGTATATAAATATATTTTATTTTATATGTGTTCATATATCTACACACACTTTATTAATAGCATGTATAACAAAAAAGAAAACCTAGTTTTCTTGTATGTAGCATAATGAAGTACCAAATATATAGGCCTGAGAACAGAACCTGTGAGGTTAAGAGGAAGCATATTTACATTATATAGTAGGATTAGTCAAGAAAAGTTTCTAACACAGTCATCAATAAAATATTCGCAGTATTCTGAACTTCTGCATTGCTAGAAGACAAAGAACTTTCTTTTATCTTTGGCTTTAGGTTCCCTTCACTTTCCAACAATTGCATAAGAATGACTACAGGTAATATTGTGGTACCATTTGTTAACATTCTTTTTTCGTATGTAGTAACAAATTTATCAAGGTGTCAGATGTCTAATAGTTCATAAGTCACAGGAGATAATCTCTCCACAACTCTATATGGTTCTGAGACTTTAGTGCCTAAGCTAACTTTTTTCCTGAAGTTAAGGGTATAATAAATCCCATATTATTTTACAACCGGGTACGAAACTTTATTTAAATAGCCTTTTGGCTCTTTATCGTACTAACTTTTTTCCTTTTATCCGAACAGTCTTATACTAAGACCAAACCACCAAGGTAGTAATAAAAGATATGAAGCTCCTTCTGAAAGGAACAGATTTACATCAGCAAGCTTCTTTCTCTTCAAAATTTGTTTAAAATGAACCTGTTCCTTTCAGATAAAGCTTCACTCGCTTCTTTTATTACTAGTCAGAAGACATTAAATTTTTGTATCATGTTCTCTAAAAATTCATCAGTCTTGATATCTCACATCAGCATTAAGAGAGATGACATCAGAAAGAAAAAGAGGATCAAACAGCACAAACAGGGTCTTTCCTCAAATACTACTGTGTGTACAGCAGATCTGAGAGAAAAGCAAGAAGATGCAAGTCCCAATCTTTTACCTTAAAGTCCAACAGTCATGAAAGAGTGTGAATTTCGACGATTTGTTTATTCTCTTAAAAGTCCACTGCATTGTGGTTGTATGGAGTTGTACCTTCTTGGTATTTAAAACTTTACAACCTTAAATGAAAGATACCAAGAAATTATATACTTGGTTTAATCCTTTATCCCAGTGTAAGCAAACAAAGTTTGTGCCTGAAGTATTTTTCAGGACTGGGGCAACTCGTAGTAAAGTGGTATGACTTCACATCACTTGCCTTAGTATCCCATAAGGCAAAGCACATCTCCTTCCACATGTATAATGCTATGCATTATGGGAAGGGTCACTACCAGACCGGTTTCAACCTTTATTGAGGTCTCTTCAGTGGGAGTCAGACCCAGAGGTAATACTAAGGTTGAAGTAATGCAGAAGTCATACTTTCATATATCAGTTGCCAAAAGGTATCACACCTTTTTATTAAATTACTCTGGATTAGAGAAAGGTTATTAGAAGATTTTTTTCACTTGATGAAAAAACTTCCAATAACTTGACAACCTCGTAAAAACAATTCTTCTGTGAAGTTTGGACCTCTGTCATTCAAGAATAACTCAGAACAACTATATCTATCAATAACATTATCAACAAAGGATCAAGCTAAGATTTCACCTTTGATCTGAAAGAGAAAATGCTTCCAAAAGTTAAAAAACAAAACAAAAAAACTACAACCCTGCATCATTTGTTTCTTCTTTTAGATCTAAATATCAATATGTAAGTGGTTGGCAGTGATAATATTATGATAGAGTAAAGAGAACATTCATTTAAATAAAAAAAAATATTAACCATTGAATTTTCAGATAGGTTTCCTAGACACGGCCTTGATCAGCAATGGCCAATTTAGGTTGCATGCATGCATGCACCAATTTTTTCATGTATGAGTTCAAATGCACCATATAACTCTTGTACTCTTAGCTGAATATTTCCCCCGCCAACCACACTCCATTCTGCTGAAACAGAGGCCAAATTTCTGAATGTCCAGTCCATTGGTCATACTGTGCAATAAAGATGGCAGCAGGGCACTGGTCATCAGAAGAATAGAAAAGTGAAAAAATAATAACAACAACAAATCACCATCATCAAATTCCTGATATATACCCTCAAGGGCTGTACAGGATATGATAGTACTACATGCAAAATTACATCATTATTAACTTCCTATCTACAATTTTTCTCCAAATCAGCTTGTTACCTGTCAAGACTCCAACATTATCAGATCTTATATTTCTATCTTCTAAGGCATTTTTTACTGCATCAATCCACCTATATCTTGGTCTTCCTCAAGTTCTTTTTCCTGCCAACCTGGCAGAGAACACTTGTTTTCCTAATCTTTCCTCTCCCATTCTGTTTAAGTGACCATACCACCTGAGATTAACTCTGCTAATGCATTCCTGGATGCTGACAATGTCAAGTTCTTTCCTAATATCCTCGTTAAGAGGAAGAAAAAAAGGAGACAGCAGCATCACTGAGAGAACTCCTTGACCAGGAATGGATGTCCACAGGGAAGGTACATAAGCAAGCATAGTTACATAAATATTAACCTGTATCTCCAAAATTGGCAAACCCAGTTCAGCTACTTCATATTTCTAAATAAACATCATGCAGTATAATCCGCTGCTATATTTTATTATAGAACTTCTGAATATATCAGTGGCGTGACATGCCCATTTCGTTGGGTGTGTTGTCATGATTTATGCAACCTGTGCTACAAAATTCACATCAGTTTGACTGTATGATTGCATTTTTATAGATATATGAAAGCTTTAAGAGTATATAACACATCAGTGCTCATCTTAATTGGTCTAATGCAATTAATTGTAGGATAACTTAGAATATTTTATCAATTCATTGTAACCAAATCTGCACAGAATGGAGAATAATGTGTTTGTTTTAAGATACATTATATTAGAAAACAATAATGTAGAAGAATTTAAATTACTCAAAGGTGTAAAATTTGGAAGGGGAGGATGAGGCTTACCTCCTCCTACTACAATACTGTTTCCCATTGTAAATATGGGCAAAAAAGTTATAAATTTATTGAAAATGATACATTAAAACCTTGTCTATATTATATATAAACACCTACCAGGTCAGTTCACACTTCACGCACACAAAACAGATGAAACTCTCAGGAAACAAAAACAGCAACTCATGACAAATGATAACGATCAATTGGATTGGCTGACACAATAACCAATCATAGCCTATACATGCTATTGTCTCAGAGATCACCCTGTCTCACCTTCTGAACAGTTTAAAACTACTAGAATGCTAAGAATTTGACCCACTCTGCCATCTGTACGTCTTTTCAAAGAGCTCAAAGGTGTATGTATTTTGAAAGAACATTCAGACTATTAACCCAAATGTGATGAAAAGTTACACATCAAAAAGTGTCCTCTTCATGAAGCATTGGTGTATTGTGTTTATGTTTAGGAATCATGCGAAGTCTAGAAACAATTAGGGGAATCTTTAATGGGAATAAATGCAAAAACATAATATCAGTGATATTTCTAACTGGTGGATGTGCACCATACACCTAGCACATCCTGAATATCTGCCCATCATAGATATATATATATATATATATAGATTCCATTTTGGGCTAACTTTCACATATTCATCTTCATCATATAATAAACACATTACATTAATAGCCTCATCAGCTTCTACAAACCTTGGTCTTCTTATAAATCTCAATAAATAAATCCACTAACACCTTTTATTCTCAGAGGGAGTAGATGAGGCCATTTAGCCTAACTAGCTTTTGAAGACTAGCGAGCCACTAATCTCTATCCTCAGGCAATCACAGAATAGCTGAACAAAGATTAACAGTCATTTTAATTAACATTTTGGGGGGGGGGGGGGGAGAATACAGCAAACAACTGAAGTCATCTAGTGGTCCTTAATGATAACATTATATATTATTGTCTAAAAAAGTATGAGTTCTACAGTCAATAGTCAATTTTTCTGAGTTTATGGGATGAAAAATCCAAGTTTACCGGATTTTTCTAACTTAGAAAAAGTTTGCTACTAGAATCAAACTTAGACTGGTCATTCTTCAGGAAATGGTGCTATGGATACAAATGCCATTTCCACAGGGCTGCACAAGCATCTTGGTATTCATTTTCATTCAAAAACTATTTTACTTTATAAATAGTCTTTATAAATAAATACTATTTCTTTATAAATCTTATACCAACCAACCTTCGAATATTTTCAACCTTCTCTTAAGAGACCACTTTCTATTAAGTACTCTGTTTTTGCATTAAGTTTTTCTATAGGTACTTTTATTAGCATAATCATGTAAGAACTAGAGCAAACACTCTGGTCAACTCAAAACATATCAAACCAATATATCATCTTCTTTCATTCCTATACCTCTGTTGTTTGAAAAAACATTCTTCGTACTGTTTTTTTCTAATGAGTACAACCCGCCAGCTTTTCAAGAAACATTATTAGTTTACTCTTCTCCACACATGACACCTGGGTGTTAAGTCTAGTGCTTCTCATGTATGAGATCAAGATAAAAAATGATATTACATAACCCTTATATTCTCATGCTGTTCTCATTAATTCAAACGTTAAATTTGTACTTTCTGAATTATAAATTATACCACTCTTAGTTTTTAGATAGCATGTTCTTAACAAAGAAGTATACAAGTAAATAATATTAATAATAAGAAATAAAAAATATACACAAATGAATGTATCAATAATAACAATTTTTTTTTTCTTGTGAAATAACTCAGATGATCTTATCTCACTAAGAATAATTTCTTCTCTCAAGTTTGAGGACATTTCCTAAAATTTGGTTTAATCCACAACTTCATTTTTATTATTTCCCCATCACAATGGGTGACAGAATATCATAATCTTGCACGAGTACTCTGTTGTAACAAAAAGGACATATTATGTGGTTAGTAATAGTTAACACATATATAGAATGTGAGGTCTCTTAAGTATCAAAGCCAAAGCACTGGGAGAATACCTCCACATCACCTTTAAGAAATGCAGAGATGATTAATATGATACTGGCATCAATGGCAGTATCATATTAAAAATGAAGACATTAAAAAAGTACTTGACATTGTTAGCATTCAGGAATGTGTTAGCAGAGCTAATCTCAGGTGGTATGGCCACTTAAACAGAATGGAAGAGGAAAGGTTAGCAGAATAAATGTTTTTTTGCCAGAATTACAGTAAAAAGGCCAAAGGAAGAGCAAGATTGAGGTGAACTGATATGGTTAAAAGTGCCTTAGAAGAGGGAAACATAAGATCTGATCATAATGTACTCTTGACAGATAACTAAATTTGGAGAAAACTTGTCAGTAGGACGTTATCAACAATAAAAGTTAATGGTGTAACTTTTTCATATAGTGCTATCATAATTATCCTGTACATCCCCTAAGGGTAGTAGTACATGACAGTAATTTGATTATGATGATGAGTCATGTATTAATGTGTCACAGATATAATGAATGACAATAATATGTGAAATGATACTATGCAATGTGATTATTCTTTATCTATCTTTATGTCTATTTATTTTTGGAAAACTTAAGTTTTTAATGGAAAGGAAAGAAATACATATTTGTATTTTATGAATGCTGTTAATGCTGGCAACCTGTGCATATAAATTTCAGAGAAGATTAAAAATGAACATGAATTAAGTCATTTTGAAGAAAGAAAGAACATTACAAACTCTTACCTGAGATTTGGCAAACTCAACAACATTATAACTAACATTATTTAAAAGTGCAAGTGAATAAGCCATTAAACCAGAGTCCTGATTCCTCCAAAGTTGATCCTAAACAAATATACAAGAAAATATAAAAAACGGCAATTTGGAAATATCAAACCTAATGTTGTAACCATATGAAATGACTTCAAATTTAATATTATAGTAATGATAAAATATTGCATATGAAGTTACAGCTAGTATTTTTAATTCTGAATGATTATTATTATTATTATAATTACAGCTATTTGCCTGCTTCAGTTATTATTATGTGGTTATTTATTTATTAATATATTTATTAATATATATGGTTATTATTATTAGAATTCCAGGGAGTCAGAGACTCATTGAAGGGGTTTCTGACTTATTATCATACTTTTTCTGGAATTCATTTATATAACTTGCACTCACCACCTCCACAGGTTCACCATTTCAACCACACATTGTTTATTATTTTAACGGTATAATAGAACACAGAAACTAAGTAAATAATTAATTTATTAACTTGATGCTGATATTTCGCTGGTATTATAACCAGCATCTTCAGAGCACAAAAACACTGTTTGTCACAATACGCGAGACTAAAACAACATGGTGTACTTAAACAAAATTGTAGCAGCAACACAAAGACTAAAGTCCTGATTTTGGCACCCTCTATCTGGAAAAAAAAAAAAACATCATATTACTAGAGTCCTAGAAAAGTGCTAGTTTTTTCTTAATATGACTGTCTCCCAGATCTTTGGCAAGTTAATACAGCCATATTTGTTGAGATTTGGAGTGTGTTTTAGGGCTTCTGTCGCCTCTAAGAACAATCTCTCTGATTTATACGGGTTTCTGTGTAGTACTTTTGTGTTTTTCCAGTTGATCCTGTGTGCAGGGGTATCCAGAGCATGGTCTGCTAGGCCCGACTTCCCATAATCATAATTCCGGACGTATCGTTTATGTTCGCTGATGCGGATATTCACAGTTCTTCCTGTTTGACCGTAGTAGGCTTGATTGCATGAGCAGGGTACTTGGTAGACTCCTGGATGTGATAAAGGAGGAATGCTGTCCTTGGGTGAGCGGATGAGGGTGGCTAATTTGCTACATGGTCTGAATGTAGTGCGTAGTTTCTGTTTATTGAGAATTCTTGAGATCTTTTCGGATGTGCCTTTAATGTAAGGGATGGTGACTGTTTTGTTGTAGTTCTCTGTGGTGGATGGTGGGAGGGGTTTCTTAGGAGTGTTTAGTATTTTGTTTATTTTATGTGGATTGTAGCCGTTGGCCAAGAAGGTGTGGCGTAAGTGAGTCAGTTCAGCAGTAAGAGCCTTGTCATTGGAACAGATTGCTCTCGCTCTATGGATTAGCGTTTTTAATATGCCATATGGTTGAGAAGGATGATGGTGTGATTGTTTGTGTAAGTATCTGCCTGTATGTGTGGGTTTTCTAAAAACTGAAAATGATAAGGAACCATCTGGGAGACGTGTGATGAGTGTATCCAGGAAGGGCAGACAGTTGTTGGCTTCCAGTTAGATAGTAAAGTGGATTTTTGGATGTTGGCTATTTAAATGTGCTAAGAATGTTTTCAATGTCTCAGGGCCATGTGGCCAAATAGCAAGCACATCATCAACATAGCGTAGCCAAAGTGTTGGTTTGAGAGTGGCTGTATTGATTGCTTGTTTTTCCAGGTGTTCTATGTAAAAGTTGGCTGGGGGGGGGGGGGGAGCCTATGGCTGTCCCATCAATTTGTTTGTATATTTTCCCTTTCCATGTGAAATATCCTGCATGTATTGTGAATTTGAATAGTTCAAATATATCAGGGGGGAAGTGTGACTTCAGTAGATTGAGGGTTTCTATTAGTGGTACATTTGTGAATAGTGAAGTGATGTCAAAGCTTACTATTAAATCTAAGCTTTTTAGGGTAAGGTGTTGTAAGATGCTTTTTAGGTGTGCTGAATTTTTGACAAAGGAGGGAGAATTGTTAGTGAGAGTGGCTAGTAGCTTCGCTAAATGTCTAGCCAGTTTGTATGTGGGACTATTTATACTGTCCACAATTGGGTGTAGGGGTGTGCCTGGTTTGTGAATTTTTGGTGATCCATAGATCCTCGGTGTTTTAACATGGAAGGGTTTGAGTTTGTTAACTGTGTCTTTGGGCCAGGAAGTGACTTTTTTTAATAATTTTCGTGCCTTATTCTTTTGTGTGTTGGTGGGATTGTGAGTCTGTCCACACATTTCAACCACACACCACCCTATGAGAGAAGAATATAGCTCTTATCCCTTTCTTGATTGCATTCATTTTGAAGATGTCCTTTCATCCCTCCTTGCCTTCTGTAAAATGAAAAATTCCACCTATCAGTATGCAATATGACTCTTTCAAAAAAGGTCATATAGTATACTGGTGGGTGCTGTGTAGATGCTGTAAATCAGCCATATCCCTAATTATGAAGCTTATCTTTGCATCAACAACAATTGCATGTCTCCTACCCAGTGAAGGTTATCACCTCATACTGCATTTGTAGTTTTCTACAATAAGCAGCAGGGCTGGCTTAACACGGTAAGCAGGCAATACATCGCATCGGGGGGCTGAAGTCAGAAGAAAATAAAATAAAAAGCATTTAAATATTAGCATTTATTAAATGTGGATATGCACTAAATATACTGCAATAAATACTGCTACTTTTAATAACATTTAGCAAAAACTGCAAGTTGTTTTTTTGCTATGTGTAGTATAGAGCTGGTGGAAGCACTGGACAAGGCAGGCGTTGCGTTACAGGGGATGCCTTTACACTACCAACTTTCTTTCTTTCTTTCATGCAGTGAGCATTCACCAGTTAAGACATGAGGCGTGCATGTGTACCCACCTTAAACTCTATGTTTGTAAATCATCAAATTGTTGATTGCTAAACACACACGGAATGTGTAGTTAATTCACACTGAGGTAAGTAGATTCAAAATTTAGCTCAAGGCTTTACAAATCTAAGAAAAATGTATGCATTTCTTTAAGTATTTATTTTTATTTACATTTATTTTTTATGCCTTACCAAATTTTTTGTTTAATAGATTTTTTTAATTTCAGAATGGAATTCCTGGAAATGAATTACCAATAACTACTCTATCTTTTCTACTGGTTTGAAAGTTTTCACAGTATTCAACATCTATTGCTTAATTTTACTGTTTGATAAAGAAGTAAGCCAATAATAGTAGTAGTGTATAATACATCAGCAATGTTATGTTTTCAATATCCTAAATAGAAATACAGAGATTTCTTTAACAATCTGATACAATATTTATGTCAAAATAATTTCTTAATTTAAAATAATCACAATTTCACTTTTATTATCAAAAACTTTTTTTTTTTTTTTTTTAATTATCCCATGGTATTATTACACCAGATCATAGAGGTTGTCGTGACGTTGTTCTCTTGATGTTTGAATCCGCCATCTTGTTAAAAGTCACTTTCATAAAATAGAGGAAAACTAATTGTAAATTGATCACTGATCTAAGGCTAGAGGAATTTCTATTATACTGCGCCACTCTATCCTTAGATAAGTCTATATGAAATAGTAGGATCAATTCAAAATTAGTTAGCAGTCTTTTCATTCATTCAGGCCGAAGTATTTATTTTCTCTCTTTGGGATTCCCGCTAGATTCGAATTTTTGTGAACGGTGCAGTAAAAAGAATTTCAGGCAAATACAACAGTTAGGTTAACAAATAAAGCATTTAATATAGGTCATATAACACTTACATAAATTTTACTTCTAATTTTAAACAATAGAAATAAGTCAAATATTAAGTCAAGTCAATTACATTAGCACAATCTTCCAAGTCTTCACATACACCTTCTTAGCTTCTCGGTTATAAAGTTTTTACACTTAAATGAATATAATAGAACATCCAATCTAATTAGTTTTCACACATTTTTCAGTCATGCTATAAGTTCAAAATATTACAGGATCTAATAGCTGAAAATATCTTTCAAACAATTCCTATCTCCAACTCTCAATCACGAAGGGTTTCCGCAGTTAAAGTTAATAATTCACTATGATAGACCTTACCAGAAATGGTTCCTAGAACATCTATTATGTTGTGAGCAAACTTCTGGAATTTACTTATCACACTTAAAGAATAAAAACACATCTACAAACTTATCCGCAGTTATACTTAAAGCACTATCAATTACGCTTCAGAATTCTTGACATCAATTAGGGCACTTCAACTATCCTTATTACCACTCATAAATTAATTAAAACATTGTGAGGTTCTCTTTAGCGCAAATCGGAAATAAGCTGCAATACTAGATCAGCTGGGTTTATTCAGAATTTTTCCTTGAATGTTCAGCTTTTTACTTTATCAGATTGTAGCTTTAATTTTCCTTATATTATTACTGCTGATTTCAATTTCAGCTAACTATAAAATTCGTTATGTTCTTGCTCACTTATAAAAATTATCCACTTAACTCCTACCCTTAAGAACCTTTTATTTACTTCTACTTCTTTAGTTTATCACCTTACTTCCTTTTACTTCCAAGTTTCCGTCCCAACTCTTACTTTTTATATATTTTTTTATTCTCTCTTCAGCCCACGCTCTGTTCCACTCGCGCTCGTTTATTTCACGTGTCTCCATGACAACAGACAAACAAACATTCTCGCCAATGTTAGACAAGGCTATACTACTACATTGAGTCGTTACATACGTTAAGCTTTATACACAAATAGGAATAATTAGAATATTTGCTTTTCAATAAATGCGTAGTTAATATTGCAAATATAAGTTTCTATAATATTGACATAACAATAAATAAAATAGCTTAATAATATTTAATACAGAATCTATTTACCATTAACACATTTCTTTAATTAAATAATTAAATATTTGATATAATTAAGATAGTTATATGATATCAAATTATAATTTACGTTATTTACATTAAATAATATTTACAAACGTAGCCCTTGTGATGGAAAATCATGTTGGATTCTGAATCAAATAACATTTATTCTATTTTCTACATAATTAGAATCCAACTTCACTTTTATTATCAAAAACTTTTTTTCTTTTTTTTTTTAATTATCCCATGGTATTATTACACCAGATCATAGAGGTCAAGTTCATGTATTTTATACAGCACCTTTTCTGGGTTGTTATAGAGTTCACATTTGGAAATATTCATACAGTTTAGCAAATGCATTGGTGATGCTTCCTCGATGTTACAGATTTTGTAGGTGGGGAAGACTTTTATGCCATTGCTAAACTTGATTGGTCTTGTGTGGCCGGTCTTGAGGCGAGAGATCATGGTAGTGGCACTGCGATTAAACTTGGAGTTGATGTTAGCTCCTGGATTTTTTGCTGAGTACCAGTGGTGAGTCCTGAAAAATTGTTCTTTTTATGTTTTCTTTTTGGGTGGTTTTAAAAAGATCGAAATCTATGGTATCACTTGATGTTGCGGCCATTTTTGCTACTTCATCTGCAGTTTCATTTCCCTTTAATCCCACATGGGATGGGATCCATTGGAAAATTATTTCGGAATCCTTGTGTAGTTTGTTTATGTTTTTTTACTATGCCTCTAAGTATTTCTTGATGGCTAATTGTAGCAGTTCTTAATAGCTTGAAGGGCTGCTAAGGAATATGTGAAAAATATAAACTCCCTCGGGTTTTGTTTGTCCAAATATTGCAGTGCTGTGTTAATGGCTATTAATTCTGCATGGTATGAGTTGCATCCAATACTGTTAGTTGTTTTTAGTTCTATCTTATGAGAGCCATAGATCAGTATGTCACTCCCAGAATTGTCATTTGGATTTCTGGAGCCATCGGTGTAGATCTTTATTGAGTCAGGTCCATATTTCATTATTTTTGAAAGGGCTAATGACCAGAAGATTTCAAAGTTTTCTAGGATTTTTTTCTCATGTTTCCCTATTTCAGAGTTGACAACTATATTTCTCCAGGAAATGCTGGGTAGTCAACTATTTTATTTGGACAATCCAAGGAAATTTTATTTTCTATGATTTCATGCAATGTTGATTTTTTTCTGTATTCTGTTTGTTGGTTTCCAGTTTTTAAAAAGTTCACTTGTTCTATAATATACAAGGTTGGCTCTTTTTTCTACAAAAAATTTTGTAAGATTTTCTTGCCACCTAATTTTTAAAGGAACAAGGTTGGATTCGAATTCTGCTATTTTTCCAGGAGTTGTATTCCTTAGTCCACATATGATTTTAGCTGCATTTGTCTGAATTTTTATAAACTTGTCTAAACTGGTTTGTGATGTTTGCATCCAGATTGGAGAAGCATATTCCATTATGGGATGGATAATAGAGGTATATATGACCTAAGGTTTTAGCACTGGCTCCCCACTCTTTACCTGAGATACTTTTCATGATATTTAGTCTTCTTTTTACTCTGACTGCAACATTGTTGATATGTTTACTGAAGCTTAGCGATGGATCCAGGATAACTCCAAGGTATTTGGAGTTTTCATTAAATGTAATTAGTTGACTGTTTAGTTTAATATGCGTGGATAGGCTTATGGTATCTTAAAAACACTAACCCATAGAGCTAGAGCAATCTGTTCCAATGACATTGCTTTCACTGCTGAACTTTCTCACCTACGTCAAACCTTCTTAAACAATGGTTATAATCCCCATAAAATATATACTAAATGCTACCCATAAATCCCATCCCCTCTATCTACCACAGAAGACTACAACAAAACCATCACCATCCCATACATTAAAGGCACATCTGAAAAGATATCTAGGGTGTTTAACAAACACCAATTACACCAGTATTTATACTTTATATAAAATTAGCAACTCTCATCCGTTCACCTAAGGACAAATGCACTCCTTTATCACATCCAGGTGTCTATCAAGTGCCCTGTTCATGCCATCAAGCCTACTATGGACAGACAGGAAGAAATGTGGACATCTGCCTCAGTGAACACAAAAAATATATCCGACACTTTCGCTATGGTAAGTCGGGTCTGGCAGACCATGCTTTGGATACCCCTGCACACAGGATCAATTGGAAAGAAACAAAAGTAATGCACAGAAGCTTCTACAAGTCAGAGAGGTTGTTCCTGGAATCAACAGAAGCCTTGAAACATACTCCAAACCTTAACAAGTATGGCTGTATAAATCTACCAAAGATTTGGGAGACAGTCATCCTAAGACCAAATTAATATTTATTACTTTTATTTTTTATCATTTGGACTACTATTTCAAAACTTTGAATTTTTTTTATTTTTTAACCTAGATGGCGCCATATTAGGACTTTAGTCTTGTGTTGCACGCTGCAATCACTTATACTGTCCCCACTGTTACACCAGATTGTGGTTGTCTTGCCTTTGTAACAAACTTTGTGTTGTGTGCTCTGAAGATGCTGGATATAATACCAGCGAAATATTAGCTTTTAAGTTAATAAATAGTTATTTTTTTTAACCATCTGTGTTCTTTTTATACTGCGAAACCTATTACAACATGTTTAGTTTAATCTTTGGTCTCCACTTTTTGAGGTGGTTATTAATAGTAAAAACACAGATTTCTGATTTACTAGGGTTAATTTTGATTTTTTGGTTTTCACAGTATGTAGCTAAACTTTCAATGGCTTTGTTTAAGTGACTTTCTGCTGTTTCTAGGTTGTTGTGAGCTGAGAATAGGACCACAGCATCAGCAAACATAGCTATCTTTGTTTCTTTATTTATATTTTTATCTGGAAAAAAGGAGTGGCTTCAAAATGCTACCTTGAGGGAGTCCCTGTCTTATTTTCACTTTCACTTATTATCAGAAACTTAATTTGATGCAGTTATTTAAGAAAGAAAGAAATATTTGAATTAAAAAAAAAAAATAGGTGCATGTGTTACATGAGCATTCATCTTTTTGTGCGGGGGGAAGAAGATCCATCTATTCATCCTGGTGATGTTTGAAATAATTTATTTTCAAACTATTCACAAGACAATTGAAAGTTTATTTTTCACTTGGTTAGACTATAATAAATTTAGTTTAATCCTTTATCCAAGTGTGAGCAAACAAAGTTTGCACCTGAAAGTATCTACAGGACTGGGGTAAGGTGGTACAACACCGTGCAACTCGTTGCAAAGGTGGAGCAAGCAAACATCACTAATATCTCAGTAACTCCCAGGTAGAGATGACCTTGCTAATGCTTCTGCCTGGTATCTCCACTTGAGCCGGGCTCCCACTGAAGAGACCTCAATAAAGGTCAAAACTAATCTGGGTAGTGGCCCTTCCCTTAATGCAGGGGTCACCAAACTTCTTTCACCGTCGACTCCTTAAAGAGTTTCTTGACTTTTTATCGACCCCCTCTATTTTACTATTACGTAATTATAATAGGACAAACAAAAAAGATGCTTATGTGAGTGTTTAAATTGTTTATGTTATAGTTACAGTGTTTCTTGTACGTATAATATAGTATATATTATTATATTGGCTTAACATCAAAGGGATACGTTTTTGTTTTTGACGTCCTTCTTAACATTGCATATTTGATAGGAGTGATAAATAATATATAAAATATAAAATTTAATTTAGATAACAATAATACAATCTTCCTATATATAGGAAGTATAAACTACCAGCCCTGCTCAACTCTTCAACATATTGAAGTTTAGTTCGTGAATGAATAACGATTGAATTATAATATGTATGTTGATGAATTTTAGAACATTAACGCTCACTTGTATGTCGATGCGCAAAAATGAGACTGGGATCAAATACGTATAAGTAAATAAGCAACGACGCACGTGTTGCAATCTTGCTTCCGTCGCGCCGCCAGGTGGGAACCCCCGACATCCGTTTATTGGTAAATACATCATTTTGGCCTACATGATTGGCCTCCGTTAATGACCTTGCTTCATCTTACAGGTCCTATTCATGTCACTGCTTCCACGATTCACTCTTAATTGCGTTGCCAATCAGAATGGAGGTAATCCAAGTTAACAGAATTAAATATTATCGACCCCTAACAATGTTATATCGATCACTTTGGTGACCACTGCCTTAATGCATAACATCAGACATATCCGCAAGGAGGTGTGTTTTGCATTATGGGATATATTGAGATAGGAGTGTTGTTAGCTTGCCCAACCTTTGCAACGAGTTGCCTGGTGTTGTACCACCTTACCCCAGTCCTGAAGATACTTTCAGGCGCAAACTTTGTTTGCTCACACTTGGATAAAGGATTAAACTAAATTTATCACAAGACAATTGTTACAAACGTAAATTGCTTGGGGAGCATACTCGTACATTTTAGTGTAAAATTGTAGTAAAAATATAGCCACTTTGCCATTTTAAAACTAAAATATCTTTCCAAGATATGCAGTAATTTCTTCTTTATACTAAAAGAAAATGCTAGATAATGATGATAAACATAATAATAATAAGAAAATACGTAGTATTTCCTTTTTCGTATATATACATAGTATTTATATATTCAGTGAAGATTTCAGAATGACGTGTGATTTATAATGTACTTTCTTTGTGTGTTTTTTTGAAAAGAAAGTGCACGTGATTATTTTCTTGCTATTTTTGTCAACTGAACATCGGAAATAATGAGAATGACTAACTGAAGCGGGTTCATAACGTTTATGGCCAATTGACGTAGAAGAGTTAACCTGTGTTACCTGGAGTTCCTTCCATTTGGAAATTCCAAGTGAACATTTCGGTTGTTTCTAAGCTATATATACGCGCGTGCGTGTGTGTGTCATTTTGGAAGATGTGTTACAGAAAATATTGCGGAAATTATTTTCATGCTAATTTCCATGCTTGTCTTAAACAATTGTTTTAAAATATTTTTAAAAAAATGCTATCAAGCAAACTTTATTGCAATAAATGCACTATTACAATGTATGGAAATATGCATGTCACATTGTTATGCTTACAGATTTAGATAGACTGCTAATGTTCAAGAACAACTCTTTCTGCTTTTTTGAATAAGGCAGGTTAAATTGCATTACATTCTTATTTGAAGGCTAATTTTAAAATATTACAAAATTACATTCAGTACTATTTCAAATGAACTCACAGTTGAAAAACGAAACAAACTGTTATTTGTAGAGTGCTCATTTCAATAATAATTACAGTTTCTTTACCGTTGTAAAATAACCCTTCATAGGTGGAAGCAACAGATATATATGTACACATGAAATTACCTCAGACACTACAGAATTGATTAAAAATTGTATGTTTGTTTTGAAGTATTCTATCCCCCCCCCACGCCCAATCTGCTGCCACAACCACTCATAGTAACCAAATCATAAATATCTAATTTATTTCATACTTTTCACAGTATGTACACTTCACATTTGATATGATTAAAGATTTTCATTTTCAGGAGTACATGATATTCGACCAGAAATGCTTAAGTATGGAGGTATCAAAGTCTTACAGTGGCTGCACTACATAGTTCAGAAGACCTGGACAGAGCGAATTCCAGATGATTGGAGCAGAGCTCTCATAGTACCCATATATAAAAAGGGAAATAAAACTGAATGTGAGAATTACAGAGGTATTTCATTACTGAGTGTAATGAAAAATGGCTGAGAAGGATTGTGGAAGAGAAACTTGGTGAAGAACAATCTGGATTCAGGCCAAATAGTGGTTGTCAGGATCAGATCTTCACTCTATGACAAATAGTCGAGAAGTCATGGGAATATAAAAAAGATCTGTATTTAAGTTTTGTCGATCTGGAAAAAGGATATGACAAGGTTCCAAGAGAGAAGCTATTCAATACGCTACAACTATATGGTGTCAATGGGACATTATATCAATTGAATTGAAGGAGGTATAGGAAGGTCGTTTAATGTTATATCTGTATCAGACAAGGATGTACATTATCTCCTCTATTATTCATTATCTATATGGATAACATTATGAAGGAAAGTGGTATTAAATCTGATATCAAAAGTGGAGATGTCTCAGTTCTTTGCTTTATGCAGATGATGTTATACTTCTAAATAAATCCACTATAAGTCTAGAAGATTCTTTGACTAAATTGAATAACTGTTGTCACAGATATGGTATGAAGGTCAGCATTAAAAAGACAAAGACAATGAAAATAGGCAGAAACATTGAAAATATCAACTGCATTGTGAATGAAGAACCTATAGAAAAAATTAAACATTTCAGCTACTTAGAGATGATTTTTAGTGAAGATGGTAAATTAAATATGGAAATAGACAACAGAATCAATAAAGCTGGTATTTATTCAGTAGGAAGTCAACTGAATAAATTTATATGGAATAAGAGAAAAATTAGTCAAAACACTAAATTAGCTATATAGAAGACTGTGTTCAAACAAATTTTAACTTATGGATCTGAGAGTTGGGTCAGAAGCAAAACATTTGACCAAAGACTAGAGACAGCAGATATGAGTCCTGAGAAAGATTAGAGGTGTGAACAGATGGCATTACTGGCAATGCCATCTGTTCAAGGAAACAAGGAAAGAACTTGACATTGTCAACATCCAGGAATGTGTTAGCAGAGCTAATCTCAGGTGGTATGGTCACTTACAGAATGCGCAAGGAAAGATTAGCGAAACAAGTGTTCTCTGCCAGGTTGGCAGGAAAAAGAACTTGAGGAAGACCAAGATATAGGTGGATTGATACAGCAAAAAGTGCCTTAGAAGACAGAAATATAAGATCTGATAATATTGGAGTATTGACAGGTAACAGACTGATTTGGAGGAAAAATGTAGATAGGAAGTTAGTAATGATGTAAATTTTTCATGTTGTACTATCATATCCTGTACACCCCTTGAGGGTATATACCAGGTATATATCCTGTACACCCCTTGAGGGTATATACTTGAGAAAATATACCAGGAATTTGATGATGATGAAAGATTTTCATATTATTATCTATAAAGCAAAATTGTGAAAGCGAGTCCTTCAGGGAATCTGTGAAGTATTCAATTAAATTTGATTTTGAAAAAAATTAAAATAACAATCTGGAACGTCGACAGTCCAATTTTTTTTAAGAATAGCTATTTTGAATAAAGTTCTTTGAGAACAAATAAAATGTATTGTCGCCTAAGTGATTAGACAAAATTAGCACAAAAAATGTATAAATGACATTGGTTTTCCAAGGTAATGTAATAATTAAGTGAAGAAAGTATGCAAGGATCTCTTATTTTGTCCTGGCACTAAGAATTGTAAAGTAAAAGGATAAAATAAAATAAAAAAAATTTTTATATTTGTAGTCTATCCAATTAAACTAAGTGTCCCGTGATGGCAATATCACACTTCTTATCTATGCTCTTTCATATGATTACAGATAGGAGAGTGATCTAAAATGTCATCGCCCTTGATCATAGATGGCAACACTATTGGCTAGATTTTTTCCAAGTTGGTACATCTGTCATAAGCATCCATGTGAAATCGCATGGTGTCATTCTATCAAGTAGTTTGTTTTATACAGCTGTCGGAAGCAAAGTGTTGTCTGTATCCCATGAAATGGATAAAATTGAGTATCGTATAATTATAAAATTTTTTGTAAAAGAAAAGAAGGTTTAACGACAAAAGAAATTCATTTGAAGTTCATAAAAATTTATGAGCACTCTTCTCCTTTGTTTTCGACAATTAAGAAATGGACTGCTGAGTTTAAACATGGCTGTACCAGCATTGAAGGTAATCCATGTGAAGGACATCCAAAAAGTGTAACAACACCAGAAATCATTGATCAAGTGCACAATATGGTATTGGATGACCAGCGAGTAAAACTGTTTGAAATTGCTAAGACTATAGGCATTTCGAAAGAATGTGTAGGATATATTTTTCATATGTCCTATATTTCATATAGGACATATGAAAAAGATTTGCACAAGATGGGCGGCGCGCTTGCTCACAGCAGATCAAACACACTCGCATGAAAATTTCTGAACAGTGCTTGGAAAGTTTTAACAAGAATAAAAGTGATTCTGTGCATCAATTTTTTACTATGGATGACACTTGGGTTCACACTTGGGCATTGGTGTTTTGGAATGCTAAAGGCATTTTGTTTATTAATTATCTTGAAAAGGGTAAAACAATAACCGGGAAATATTATTCCGATCTTTTAACCAGACTAGACGGAAAAATTCGTGAGAAAAGATAGAGTTTAAAGAAGAAAAATCATCTTTCATCAGGACAATACATCTGTCCACAAAGGTGTTTTGGCAATGAGAAAATTAAGGGATCTGCACTATGAATTGTTGGAACATCCTATTCCCCAGATTTGGCTCCCTCTGACTTCAATCTCTTCCCAAAACTAAAACACTTCCTTGCTGGTAAGCATTTTTCTTTGAATCAAGAGGTGATTGCAACTGTAGAGGGGTATTTTGCAGATCTTACTGAGAACCACTACAGGGACAGGATAATGGCCCTGGAACATCACTGGAATAACTGTATTAGTCTTAAGGGAGATTATGTTGAAAAATAAAAATAATTTTGAAATTATAAATTCGTGTTTTCATTGTTAGGCCGAGAACTTTTTCAGACCACCCTCGTCGCATGCATCATATCCAGATTTTGTTGGAGATGTATATAGTCGTCCTGGCCAGTTGGGAGGTTAATACTGTATATGCATTTTTCAAAGTACACAATTTTACATGAAAATATGTGTTTTGATTTTTTTAACCTTTAAATTTTAAGTACATTTAAAAAAAAAAAAAAGTAAGGGCACTCAACTTAAAACTGCATCAGGGTGCCAGAACCCCTAGAGCCAGAACTGATAAGCAGTTCACATATTCTCAATCTATCCTTGTATAGTTATTCTACAATAATTTTTAACACCCTCGTTTGTATCCTCTCCACAGTATCTGCATCATCGGCTTCATATTTATCAAAAAATCCAAAATCCTTAGTCTGATTAGTTTTTTTAGAAAGCACCCCCTCAATGCAATTTGCTATTGAAAATCTCATCACAAAGTGCATGACTTCACATTTATGAACACAGTTTTACTTGCCTACAATTACAGCTTATTCAAAGTGTTCTGCAATTCTGTATATCAGCACATTCCTAATTACCAAGCCTATTTTTGTATAATGAACAACTGCACGTCTGCTGTCAAATCTTTCCTGATGTCATTAAAGTAGAGATTGAATAATAATGAACCAAGAACTGATCCCTTGGGAACACCACTGGTCACTTTAATTCTTGCATACTTGCATCTCCATAAAACTTAAACATCACCATCCTTTAATAAACTCATGCTATCATTACAAAGTATTGATCCTCTGTTAACCAATTTCTATGCACCAACTTTTACAAATCTTCACACCTTTCCTGAAATACTGCTAGGCCAATAGTCAGATGCATTAGTCTTTTCATCATCCTTGTACATTCTTTCCATTCCTGTGGAATCTAGCATGTGATAAGATTCAAGTTATACAGCCAGGTAAGGGCGCGCGCGCACGCACACGCACACACACACACACACAGTTCTGCTCAACACTCTTTTAGACATCTGTGCTGAAACCCATCAGATCCTGCAGTTTATGCAACAGCTCTTGTGTACCACCTCTTCATACAAATCAGGCACATCGTTCCTACATCTCAAGCACAACCAATCATCATTTCTATCCAGCAAATGACACCACAGGACCATGTCTAGTATATTTCCTCACATGATCATAATCTCCTGCTTTGTAATTCAGCATGTAAGCTTTTCTGAACAGGATATAAATATAAGCATGTGTTTGGCCACCCAAGGGATAAACGACTGTGTTTATACAGAAATGATTATGCAGTAATGAATGAGATTTCACAAGTTTCAGATTCAAATGGGTTGGTAATGACAATACACAACAGTAACAGTTTATCTACATGCATTTCAAGGGGATGTTGAAATGCATGTACACAAATTCCAGAAGTATCAGTAATAAGGGAGAGGAGTTTTTGGCATTGGTCAACTAGACTTAGTCAAAAGTTCTAGACATCGGTGAGACCTGGTTGACAGAAAATGATATAGTTGCAGGGATAGAAAGTAAAGGTATTGTATTTTCAGAGGAAACAGAATGGGAGGTGGGTTACTACGAATGATAGTTAAAGAACGACAACCAACAAAAACAAAATTAGAAGTTAAAGAGGATTTTAGGTCTAAGAGAGATGATTTCATCCGAGGCTATCTGATGTGAAATAGAAGCCAACAGGACAAAATATATTGTAGGTTGCTGCTACAGAACAGGGGATACACAGAAAGATGCCATGCAATTACTGGATGACATGATAAGTTGGAAGTGGAATTTATACAGTTGTTAATGGATAATTACTTGAAACAATATGTTATAGAGAGGAACAGGGGTTTTAGAGTGTTGGATCTGGTAACAGCATCAAAAAATATATCCATAACCAAGGTGGACACTGCCTTCACTATGCAGTCTTGTTCTGGGAAGTTGCTAAACATGTGGAATTCTCTGTCAAGAAAGAGTTTATATTGAACTATAAAGCTAATAATTATGATTGACTTAGGAAGCATCTTGAGAAGCTACAAGGAAAGAATGTAGTAGTGCATGGGAAGTGACCAGGGATTGTTTGAAAGAAGCAGTATCAGACTGCATACCCATGGTCAGGAAGATAAACCAAGTGGAGATTAAGGCAATGAGTAGAGATATAAAGCAAGATTGTCCCCCCCCCAAAAAAAAAAAAAAAAAAAAAAAAACATTGTGGAGGGATTATAAGAAAAAGGCAATCCGTACTTATGAGCAGTACAAAGTGCAAGCAAGAAGGGTGATTTCAGATTATGAGAGAAAGCTAAGCTAGCCAAAGTATATCCAAAAGAGTTTTTTCATTATGTAGCAAGTGAGAAGAAAAATAACTATGGAAGGATAACTTTAATTAATGGCAAAGTAAGCAAGCCAAAGTAAATCCAAAAGAGTGTTTTCATAATGTAACAAGTGAGAAGAAAAATAACTATGGAAGGATAACTTTGATCAATGCTGATGTGACAGAGACTGATATCAAAATTGAGGTAGATGAATATGAAGTGTTTAGCATATTGAAAAATATCAATGCGAAACATGGACTGACATGGCTGCATGTCAGTCCATGTTTCTTCAAAAATTTTCAGAAACTTCACGCACAAGCTTGGCTTATATTTAGATAAAGGATTGAACAATACAATTTCTTAGCATTTTTAATTTAATTTATAACCAGGTAAAAAAACTTTCTACAACTAGCTCTGATACAGAGAATTTTAATAAGCTCTTCAACAAAATTATATTCTCTAACAAGAATATAATTTATTGGCATTTTTATAATTTATGGCAGGTAGATGGTGTTGATGGTAGTACTAGTGCTGTGTGTGTATTTGGAGAATTAAGTAGTAGGAGAGATGGTTAGATGTGTGTAGTTGAGTAGAGAAGAGTGTCCTTGGAGATGTCATGTAATAATAAGTTATGACTTAGTGGGAAAAAAACTTGGAGGAATTGGAGATCAACATAGATTAACCAGATCAACATAACAGACGGTGACTGAAACAAAAAAGACAAAAACTGGTTAGATCTTTCTGAGCAATAAATACAAAATGTTATATTCAGACAATGACAATCAAGGAAAAAGAAGAAGTAGCTATAGTATTAAACATTAACTATGAGGCTAATCTTGAATGGTAGGCAATATCAAGTAGAGTGACGTGGGCAAATATCAGAATGGGGAACTGGACAACGAGACTGATTTGTGCTTATGGTCCCACAGAAGGTTCTACTAAGGTAGAAGTGGAAGAATTTTTTGAGGCTTTAGAGAAAGCAACCGACACAACGAAAAAGGAAAAGCTGGACCTTGTTGGGGATCTAATTAGAAGAGTAGGAAATGATTGTCAGACAAAAAATATTTTGGGAAAAGAGCAAAGCTAATAATAATGGCAAATACCATATTTGCCATTATTATTAGTTTCCTGAGCAGAAATCCTGCTGAATTTCTGCTCAGGACATGGACTGGTTATTACTAACACAATGTCCCAACATAATGCACAAAAATTCACATGGCGAGAAGAGGCAAGGAATAAGAAAGTCTCATTGATTATGTTATTGTTGATAGTGATGTTTACTCACTGGTGCAGGACACTAGAGTGTACAGAGGATTTGAAATTGAAAGTGATCACCATTTAGTTTTGAGCAGGAAAAATTGAATTTCATATTGAAAAGAAGAACATTTAAGAAAGTTTTAAAGAAAATAAAAGTTGAGCAGCTCTCAGATGTGAACTGTAGACTAAAATACACAAACATTATTCAAGACAAAATGAAAGAGCTTGAGAACAGGAACCAAACTTGAAGAAAACATTGACTGATTCAGCCAGAGAGGAATGTGGTGAGGTTGTCTGCAAGGATAGAAAAATTACAACTCCATGGTGGACACAGGGAGTTAAAGAGGCAGTCAAGGAAAAGAAGAAAGCATATCGAGAGTTCATGGCAAATAAGTCAGCTTGTGCTCTAAGAGAATACAGAGACAAATGTCAGAAAGCTAAACACTGTAAAATTAGCTAAACAAAAGTCATGAGAAGGCTTTGGAATGAACATAGAAAATAAATATCAAGAAGATGGCAAGACATTCTGAAGCTGTTGAAAAAGCTCAGAAATGGAAGAAAGAGTGTTGTGAAAGGAATGTATCAGTAACAGCACAGTAGTAAAATACCCTCAACAGGCATGCAATCAGGAATATGTATTCATACTTGAAGTAGAAAAAGCCATCAATAGCCTGAAATGTGGAAAGGCAGCTGGAGAAAATGATATTTGACCAGAAATGAGATATAAAAGTTTTACAGTGGCTGCACTGCATAGTTCAGAAGGCTACGACAGAGGAACAAATTGCAGATGATTGGAGTAGAGCTCTCATAGTATCCATATATAAAAAGTGAAATAAAACTAAATGTGAGAATTACACAAGTACTACCCTACTGAGTGTTCCTGGTAAGATTTATGCAAGTATATTTGAGTATTGTTAAACGGATGAAGATCGTGGAAGGGAAGCTTGGCCAAATAGCGGCTGTCAGGATCAGATTTTCACTTTAAGACAAAGAGCTGAGACATCATGGGAATATAACAGAGATCTGTATTTAAGTTTTGGATCTGGAAAAGGCATATGCCAAGGTGCCAAGAGAAAAGCTATTCAAAACACTACAGTTTGATATTGATATTGAAGTATTGCTGATTTTTAGTGAAGATGGTAAATTAAATATGGAAATAGACAACAGAATCAACAAAGCCAATATGGTAGAAAGTCAACTGAATAAATTTATATGGAATAAGAGAGAAATTAGTCCAAACAATAAATTAGCTGTATACAAGATGGTGTTCAAATCAATTTTAACTTATGGATCTGAGAGCTGGATTAGAAATAAAACACTTTACCACCAAAGACTAGAGACTGCAGATAATGAGAGTCCTGAGAAAGATTAGGGGGCGTGAACAGATGTCATCAATGGCAATATCATATTAAATACGAGAATATTAGGAAAGAACTTGACATTGTTAACATCCAGGAATGTCTTAGCAGAGCTAATCTCAGGTAGTATGGTCACTTAAACAGAATGGGAGAGGAAAGATTTGAAAACAAGTGTTGTCTGCCATGTTGGCAGGAAAAAGACCCAGATGGAGACAAAGATATAGGTGAATTGATGCAGCAATGGAGACCAAGATACAGGTAGATTGATGCAGTAAAAAGTACCTTAGAAGACAGAAATATAAGATCTGACAATGTTGGAGTCTTGAGAGGTAACAGATTGGTTTCGAGAAAATTGTAGATAGCAAGTTAGTGGTGATGCAAGTTTTTCATGTAATATTATCATATCCTGTACACCCCTGCGGGGTACATGTAAGGAATCTGATGATGAAAAAAATATTTTTTTTTTCAAAAGTGGCTACTTTAATAACATTTTTATAATTAGTGGCATTGTTGGCACTGCTTTATAATACTATCTGAATTTCAAAAGAGAATTTACATTCTAACAATTACAACAATATCTGTCAAATAGTCACTTCAAATTATAGTCAACCTCCTGCTTCTCATATTTAAAAAAAAGTGAGCCAAATATGGCTCACTTTTGACAGGGAACAACTGTTGCTTAAGAGTTAGTTGTGCAATGAGAGGCTTCTTTTAATCAACAGAAAAAAACAAAAGAAATAAGTAATACTATTTAAGACCATATATTTCAGCCTGAACGTTACCGGTCATCATCAGCGAGCGACAACAGTTAATTACAAAGTAGAATGTGAAAAATGGATTTGAAAAAGAGCCACCTGATATTATACATAAAATAATGCAATGGCATAAATGAAGGAATATTGCAATATTAATTATTCATTAGCTATTAAAAAATATTGGTATGATTAAAATAAGACATTCCCATATCTTAGATACAGAGAGGCAGTCATTCCGATTTAAGTTCGAAGGTGAAGTAAGGCCCCAGTGCTTTCTTTAGACAAACGTTTAATTTTATACCAATATCAATGAAGTAAGCGTGTTTTGGGCTATAGATATTATTGTGGTCTGTACCTATTCCATGCTCGTCAAAGCCAGATTTCTCAGATTTCCTATCCTATCTTTCCCATCCATCACTCAGGGCAGTTTGAGTCCCCCCATTCCCTCCCAACGAGGAGCTTATGACAAATTAATGCAGCCAGTTCATCACTCCACTGCTGCTGCATCCCCTAATGGCAGTATTCATGATTCTAATCCATGCATGTTGCAAATTCCCTCAGTTATACCATTGCATTGTTTTATGTATAACATCATTTGGCTTCTTCAAATCAATCCATTGTTTGTTTGCATTCTACCTTGTAATTAACTATTGTTGCCACCAAAGATGGCCTGGATTATACAGCCTTAAATAAATAGTATTACTTATTTCTTGTCTTTTGTGTTAATTAAAAGTAAGAAACAACTATTATTTAAATTAAGGGGATATTAAATCCCACATTGTTTTAAAACTGAATAAGAAACAGAATCAGAGAATCAGAGTTTCATGCCGAATATAGTAAACTATAAAAGTATCGGTGATTACTAGCATGAGCTAATGCAAGTAGTCCTAGTATGTAGTACAATCTTGGGCAACTTGCAGTAAAGGTGGTAAAGTTCTGATTGCTATTCTTGGCATTTTCCATAATGTAAAAACACATTTCCTAGGAAATGTACGCTGTTGAGAGGTCACTACTCAGACTGGTTTCAGCCTTTATTGAAGCTTCATCAGTGAGTAGCTGGACCAAATAAATACCAAAGGTATTTATTTGGTCTAGTTTAATTTATATTTAAGTAACTTAATGGTTGCACCTTTTTTGACAACTCATATAGCAGAGTATATAAGTTCTTTTCGCTATACCCTTTGGTCTTTTATTTGGTCTATTTATTTATTTATTTATTTGGTCTAGCTACTCACTGATGAAGCCTCAATAAAGGCTGAAACCAGTCTGGGTAGTGACCTCCCACCATAATGTAATAACATCATACATTTCCTAGGAAATGTGTTTTTACATTATGGAAAATACCAAGAATAGCGATCAGAACTTTACCACCTTTGCTGCGAGTTGCAAGAGATTGTACTACATACTAGGACTACTTGCATTAGCTCACACTAGTAATCGCCGATACTTTTATAGTTTACTATATTCGGCATGAAACTCTCTGATTCCAATCTCTGAGTTTCTTATTCGGTTTTAAAACAATGTGGGATTTAATATCCCCTTAATTTAAATAATGTTTATATCGCCGAAATGAAGCCTATTGGCTCTTTATATTTAAGAAACAACTATATTTGAAATCTGACTGAAAGTGGTTGAACAATGTGATTCATTAAGTGTCTGTGAAGGAAGCAACTCTTTACAACTTATCACTTTTTTAGTTTAAGTTTTTCAGGAGAAACTTTGGTAGTAGCAAATTAGGTTGAAATCTTTTTAACTGATTTCAACCCATTTTGCAAATTGGGTTGAAATCAGTTAAACACAACTCAGAAGAAACCAGTTCATTTTTGTCCATTGAGCTGAACTTTTAAGAGAACCTGAAGTGGTGCCAAAAACAGTTGAAAGATATGGCCTGTAAAGGACTCTGCAAAAAAGCTGCATGCCTCTCCCCATCACTCCCCCCCCCCCCCCAGTCTTGTCTGAACAAACAGAATTGACATAAGAAATAATTGAATTCTCTAAATTAAGAATTTGGGAAGCAAGCCAACTTCTGTCTAATTTCTCTGGATTCTTCAGTAGCATAAGAAAAAAACTATGCTTATACTCTTATGCTACTAAAAGATTCTGAGGTGATATTCAAACAATTTGGTCAAAACTGAACTGTGACTTCAAGGGCCCTTTCTCTGACTAAATCTTCATATTTGAATGCACTTCATATAGCAGTTTGGTATCTGACCAAAGGAGCTGATGTCTAGCTTCTGTTCTCTGTAGTATCAATCCTTTGCTCTGAGATAAACCAACAACCACTTTAAAGTTTAGATGTCATACTCTTGTAGTTTGTGACCTTCAGCTTGCAGAACATTTCTTTCATATTTTCTGCATTTAACATAAAAAAACATGGATATATTCATAAAAGATCATAGTATTTCTGCAATTCCATCTACCTGCAATGAAATACTATCTAGAAACTGAGTTGTAAGAGTAACCATTTTAAAGCTGTACTCTCAAAAAGAAATAATGATGGGTCCCTTCATGATGCATTAGGTAATTTTGAAAACATCACTCATAAGAAATAGGGAGAAAATAAATTGGATTTTTGCTGTGGAAATCAAACATGGTTTTGAGCCGCTTCAAGCATAATGAGCTATGCAGTATTGCACAGAGGTGAAGAAACCATCTACCACTGAGCACCTAGTATCACAGAGGCATGACCCTCCCTCTGAGAGGTATGGATGCCACACCTCAACTCCTGCCTATGTTAGTTGAATCCCAAATCCCAAATTATAATTTTCATCCATGTTTAGCATTATTTATTAATTTTTTCCATTTTCTTCTACAGGTTTAATATTTCACCAGTCTGACTTTTACAAAGGTAAGCCTGTTAAATATAAATTAACATGCCAAGAGGCATTAAACAGTCAGACTCAAAGAACTAAATGAGAAAGCAATAATGTGTCATATTAAACCTGTAGAAGAAAATGGAAAAATTAATAAATAATGCTAAACATGGATGAAAATTCCCTGGATTCAAAAACCATAGAGACAATGTTATGGGGGGGGGGGGGAATCATGTAATAAACTACAGTCAACTCTTATTATAGCAAGCTTATAGGGTCAAGGAATAATTTATTATAGAGAATAGTTCACTATAGTGATTTTTTTTTTTTTTTAAAATAGAATACCATTATTCCTATGGTTGCTCTGGGAGTGAGTTTGTTAAACAGATGTTTGCAAGTTGACTGGCAAACTAAACAAACAATTCTTGGTCCCTATGACTGTTATAGCAAAAGTCAACTGTATGTATGGTGAAGATAGGCCATGTGCTACATTGTAAAAACTTTTTTCACTTGGTTATAAATTAAATTAAAAAAAGAAAAAAAAATTATATTCTTGTTTAATCCTTTATCCAAGTGTAAGCAAACAAAGTTTGCACGTGAAGTATCTTCACGACTAGGCTCCTTATATATTGCACACCAACTGCCTTAGTATGTATCCCATAATGCAAAGCACATCCTTTCAGGTGTGTATAATGCTATGCATTATGGGAAGGGCCATTACCCAGACCTGTTTCAACTTTTATTGAAGTCTCATCAGTGGGAGCCAATCCAAAAAAACCAATGTTGAAGTAATGCAGAAGTCACATGTCTCCCATATATAAGTAGTGAAAAGGTCCAATACTTTATTATTAAAATATTCTTCATTAGAGCTAGTTGTAGGAAGTTTTTGCACTTAGTTATAAATTTAATTATATAAAGTCAAGACCTTTTATTCTTGCTTAATCCTTTATCCGAGTGTATAGCATAATACACACCTGAAAGGATATGTGCTTTGCATTATGGGATACTAAGGCAATTATCGAGAAGTCATTAGCCTCTCTATATATACAAGTAGCATAGTCATGGGGAGACCTTACATGCAAACTTTGTTTGCTTACACTTGGAGAAAGGATTAAACAAGAATATAATTTCTTGGCTGTTTTTTAATTAAAACTATGGGCTACAACTGCAGTGGATGACCAATATCTCCAATAATTTCTCTCTCTCTCTCTCTCTCTCTCTGAAACAGGAGTACTATCCTGAATCAGCTACGACCTGATCTCGTGTTGGCTACACGACAATTGGTATCTGCTCCAAATGTATGCAGAAGGCTTCACAAAGGTAGTCTGTATGCTAGGCAGCCAATCATTTGTGTACCCCTATCTCCATCGACAGGAGAAAACGCATGAAATGGACCAGGCTCCACATCAACTAAACTCGAGGTCAATGGGGCTCTGTATTGTTTACAGACGAGACACGGTTTGCTCTACAAAGCTATACCAGGCTTGTTGTGATTTGGAGAGAATTAGGAACATATTATTATTCTTCTAATATCTGTGAAAGGGACACTTATTGTGGAGGTAGTGGGATGGTTTAGGGAGGCATCTCAGCAGCCTGGGTGAATACATGGACCTGTATGTGCTTCCTAGCAGAACCACGAATGCTACAACTTATAGAAACAAGGTCCTAGATCCTTATGCTCATCAGTATGCAACAAGGGAGACATTTATCCTACAAGACGATAATGCTTGTCTTCACTGAGTGAAGTTCATGAACCAATATCTTCAAGAAGATACTTGTGTATGGACTGGCCAGCCAAGTTTCCTGACTTTAATCCTATTGAGCATGTCTAGGATGCACTAGGTCAGGGATGGCCAACCTATGGTGCATGCACCAAAAGTGGCACACTAGATGATTAGAAGTGGTGCAATGGACCCTAATGATAATAATAAAAAAACTAAGCCTATTTATGCAAAAAGTATTAATCAAAAACTGATTCATAGAAAAAATGCTAAACTTAGTAATTATTTTTAGTGATTTTATTGTTTCGTGCTCATCCTTCTTGTTTGATCAAGAGGCATCATGTGTTAACAGCGGTGCATCACAGGTTTTTGTCAATTTACAATTGATACTCGTGAACTACAGAGTTGTGCTTTTTGTTCGTCCTTTGTGAACATTTGCAGTGCACTTTATTGAAAAATTAAGCCTTGTTTTTATATTAAATCAATATATCATGCCTATATTAACATACACTATCTACCAATAATTGTTCGGACACTTAAGCAATTTACAATTGATTAGGTGAACCCTAATATCAGGTATGTCCACCTTTGGCTTTGATCACCTCCTGCACCCTTTGAGGGAGGCTTTCCACCAATGTGCAGCAGACATCAGGTAGAATTTGTCTCCATTCCTCCATCAAAGCAGCACTGAGTTTAGTGACAGATCAAGGACATGCTGCTCTGGGACCTCAATCCCTGCTCCAATTTGTTCCACAGGTGTTTTCGATGAGGTTGAGATCAGGACTCTGCACAGGCCAGAGCAGTCGTTTATCACCAATCTCTTCATACCATTCCATAATCACTGCAGCTTCGTGGCATGGGGGCACGAAGTCTTCTTGATAGTAACACCAGTCCATTCAATAAAACTCCACAGTATAGGCAGTGCCTGATTATACAGAATATCAAGGTACTGAGATGCCTTCATGGAACCACAAATAACGACCAATAAGTGGTCCTACTCTAAACTAGCTGAATGAAGCCTTCATGGAACCACATTACTCCTCCAACACCAAACTTTACTGTGGGTACAACACACTGTGGTAACAAGCATTCACCAGGCTGCCTCCACACCCTGCCATCAGACTGGAAACAGGTGAACCTTAATTCATCGCTCCAGAGTACCATTTTCCATTGGTCAATTGTCCAGTTCACATGCTCTTTGCACCAGGCTAGACAAACCGCCTTGTTCATTGTTGTGATGTTCAGCTTGTGTGCTGCCCTTCCGTGAAATCTCAGTAAATTGAGTTCTTTTCGTATAGTATTAGTGCTCACCATGATGTTACTGAGGATAATCTGTGCCCATCGTAGCTGGTTTTTGCATGCCACCCATTTTAACACCCTCCTGTCCCTTTCAGTCATTTTCGGTGGCCACTCTTATGCCGGAACATCTCCATTTGTTGATCACATTGCCAACTGTTGATTCTGGATACTCCAGTTGAGTGGCAATGGCATGTATGGACATGCTACAAATGTGATAGCCCACAATGACACCTCTCTCGAAGTTGCTGAGTTCACATCATGTTGCCATACCACCTGTATTCAACTGCTATGATGAAATACTGCTTCCTACTATATGTAGACTGGTTTTTATGTTATTAACAAACCTGGAATGTTCCATAACTTCAATTAACAGGGGGTGCCCAGACAATTATTGGTAAATAATTTATTTTTACAGGGAGTTTTTAAGGGTACAAGGGTTGTATGGTGCATGGTTCATAAAAAGTTGGCCACCCCTGCTCTAGGTAGGTGTGTTGCTGCTTTCAACCACTCTCCCTAAAATATTGAGGGATTTAGGAGAGCTTTGCTGGAGCAATGGTTGGTATATTACTAACTGAGCTCCTGAATACTATTATAAAATCATACAACATGAAATTCAACATTTCATGTTGTATGTACAACACTTGCATGAAACATCATTGCAAGTGCCGTATTGCCATGAGAAATTATCATATTCCTTACTGAGGTACTTAGACAACTTCATTTTTACCTCTTTTTTTTGGATCATCTGTCTTCATGTATCCATTTGTTAATGAAGTAACTACTGTTTTACAATTTTTATAGGTGTTTCTTTCACATCTCATATCATACAGTTTTTGAGTTATCATGATTTTTCTCTTTGTCCCTTAATTTATGGAAACCAGTATATATGACTGTTATTGGACATTTTTAAGATTTCACTATCAGACAATTTAAATTGTCTGATAGTGAAAAATTACTTCAAAATTACTGTGTCTTCAGCAGCAGGCAGGATCCTGTGATACTAATTTCATTACAAGGTAAAAGCTAGTAAGCAATTCCTACCAGAGGTATGAGAAAGATATGCAATATCTATTAAACAATAGCCTCATGCTGGGATAAGGAATGCACTAATAAGGCCAATAATAGAATATGTAGCACCTATCTGGTCACCTTCGGCTTCATTGGTAAAGGAAAAATTAGACAAAGTACAAGCAAAAGCATCCAAGATTATCATTGGTGCAGTCTCATCCAATAACAACATCAGAGCCCAACAGTAATGTGGGCTTGACCTGCTGGAGGACAGACGAAAATTTGCCACCATAAAATTCATTAATAATATCAGAAGCTACCAAAGCGATCATATCTCCCTAAAAACTTATGAACATTGGAATCAAAAATGTAGACTTCACAGATCATCAACTTTACAATATGATGACACTATCAGGAAGGAAATAGGTCTTGATCAGCTAAATGTCCACACAAACAAAGAATCTCTATTTTCCAGTCCTTTACCTCCATATACCTCCATAAATCTAAACTTTACCAAACCCTGTACAAAAAAGGAATCAAAAGAAATGCTCAAAGAAAAAGGCCTAAATACTATCAACCTTCTTTCATCCTCCAAACAGGTTATTTGTTATACCAACGGATTGTCAGACCAATGATTAATGGGGTGCTGGTGTTCTCCTTCTACTCCCAAAAGGTGAAAAACTTTCAATAAAAGCTAGATAACGGAGAATTGCCTCCAATTTTACCAGTGAACTTCATGCAATAAATAAAGCACTCGAAGCCTACTTAAAATTATCATCATCTCAACAATCAGAGGGAATTAAAGAACAATTGCTCTATACAAACAAAATCATCGACATAGCCAAAGCAGTTCAAGGAGCACATGGAAATATCTAAGACTCTTCAAAGGATAAGACAACAACAAAAACCTCATGCTGGGATAAAGCATAATATATTCCATTTGAGATCTCATTATCTTTTATTAACTTAACCAGTTTTTATTTTATTTGCAAAAGAATATTAAAAAGATATAGCTTTGCAACCCAAGAGCAATGAATACTTACAACTCTTGAAGTGCAGTCATTATACCAGACTAATAACACAAACTGAAAAGTACATATTTCCATTTATTTTTAAGATTATACTAACACACACACAACTGTTTCAAACTTACTGGCATTAGGAAAATAATGCATTTTGCAACAATGCCATTTTCTTGCTCTGCTAATCTTTGCTTATTGCTTTTGAGATGTAATGCCACTATCATGGGTCCATATCTTCTACTACCACTACTCACAGTCCATAACAAGACTACTGGTACGAATACAGTGACATCTTAATTTGCACGAGGGTTACGTTCCAGAACACTCAGACAATTTAATTTGTGCATAATATAAATAATCACACACAAACAGATAATAAGCCTATGAGAGTAACTTTTTCATCGTAGCTATATGACCTTTTCTTTGGTTTAAAGATTGGTTTGTTCTAAAGAAAATGAGCAACCAAAGAGTAAAAAAAAAAATGTGCACTTTTGATCAATGTATATAGTACAACACTAACAACAACTGAGAGAGAGAGAGAATGGGGTTAAGGATGGCTTTGGGCAGATTGATGAGAGAGTAATCATCAGATTCAGTTCTCTTGATTTTGGATAAGACAGGTATATGTGTGTTTGGGAGAGTGCAGGTAGGTCAATATGGGAGGTGGAGGATTTCACTTGACAAACAAAATTGCACTGGCCTCTCATGATGATTCCCATAAATTATAATAAATATGGTTGGCACACATTAGATTTGCATAATTTAACCTTGCATAAACTAACTGGTCACTGTAACCAGAAGACAGCCTTCACAAAATCTTATAATCACTATTGACTTAAACTTTGACTTCATCTCTGTAAAGAGATGTGTTTATGCAATTTATTCTGTATTATTTTTTTTAGTTCCTGGAGCAAGTCATTCAAGGGACTGCCTACATTAACAGGCTATTAGATCTATTAAGTGACAAACCAAACGAGTTTCCTTCAAATCTTTGTTATGATATCTCCTAGACCAGCAAAAGAACTAATTCTTTGTCTCATTTCAGAATTTGTGATATGATCAATGTCTGGTATTTTTAGGAGTCTGTAACACCAACATTTCAAATGTAAGCCAAATTTTGGTTCCTGTCTATCACTGAAGAAAAGCAATAAGTAGCCTTTATATAAGTGATAATTGCCCCTCTCATACTGTACAATCCAGAAGTGCTACATTAGTGTGATAAAGTTTAGTCAAAATGAAATAAAAATTTATAATAAACTTTTGGCAACTATTACTATATACAAAAGAATGAGAAAAAAAAATGCATTACCAACATATGAGCAAGTTCTAGAACTCTTCCAGCAGTATCTACAGCAATCAGAACATTTCCACCATTTCTTAAGGTCTGAAGGATGTTAGCTATAAAAAAATAAAATAAAAATAAATAAGTCAATTTGTTTTGCAGATTTAAGTTGTATTTGTTGACCATGCATTAGGTAACAAATCTATCTGTGACAGTGTAATGGCATGAATGCCACCAATTCCTACTTTTCTGCTCAATTAACTTACATATGATATGTCAGTTACATTTTATTTCTCAAAGTTCTGGAAATTCTGGAACAATCTTATTCTGCACTTTCAATTTACCACTCTCTACACAATACTACCCTTCTTAAGTTCCCCAACAGTTATTTTCTAAGCATTCTCTGTTGTTAATCCACAATGCTGCATGCTGTCATGCACATCATATTGGTCACATCTAGGTTCCTCACTCAATGCTTGCCAATATGGCTGTCAACATGTGCCTTTGTCCAAGGTAAATATCGACTAAAAAACTACTGAAATATTATTATTCCAACCTTTTCTTGATCTGTTCTAACATCAGCAATAGTAAGCACACATTCTATACATAATTATTCACATTTTCATTCGTATGCAGCCAAAACTATTATTTCGAATACTTTACAACACACACATCACACCATCATCAAATTCCTGATATGTACCCTCAGGGGATGTATAGGATAATTATGATAGTACTACATGAAAAGTTACGCCAATACTAAGCTCCAATCAACAATTTTGCTCCAAATTAATCTGTTATCGGTAAAGACTCCAACATTATCAGATCTTATATTTGCCTTTTAAGGCACATTTTACTGTATCAATGCATCTATATCTTGGTCTTCCTCTGAGTTTTTTCTTCCTGCCAACCTGACACAGAACATTTGTTTTGCTAATTTTTCTCTCCCATTCTGTTTAAGTTACATACAACCTAAGATTAATTCTATTAACACATTCCTGAATGCAAACAATGACAAGTTCTTTCCTAATATCCTCATTTTTAATGTGATACTGTCATTGATGCCATCTGTTCAATTTACTAATCTTTCTAAGAGCTCACACATCAGAGTCTCCAGTGTTTGATGAAGTGTTTTATTTCTAACCCAGCTTCTCATATCTATAAGTTAAAATTGTTTTGACTTATTCAACTGACTTCCTACCATACCAACTTTACTAATTATGTTGTCTATTTTTGTATTTAATTTACCATCTTCACTAAAAATTATGCCTAAATAGTTGAAATGTTTTACTTGTTCTATAGGTTAACCTTTCAGGATACAGTTGATGTTTTCAATGTTTCTGTCTATTTTTATTGTCTTTGTCTTTTTAATACTGATTTTCATACCAAATTTATTACAACGGCTATTCAATTTAGCCAGGGAATTTTGCAGACTTGTGCTGGATTTATTCAGAAGTACAACACCATCTGCATAAAGTAAAGAGCTAAGATTAACATTGCCAATTTTGATATTAGATTTAATACCACTTTCCTTCATAATGGGATCCATATAGATAATAACAGTGGAGATAAAAGAGATAAGTTTCTTCTTGGCACCTTGTCATATACCTTTTTCACATCTACAAAACTTAAATACAGATCCTTGTTATATTCCCAAGATTTCTCAACTATTTGTGTTAAATTGAAAATCTGATTAATCCAACTTGACTTCAACAATTTTTCTTAGCCATTTCTCAAGTATACTTGCATAAATTTTACCAGGAACACTCAGAAGGGAAATACCTCTGTAATTCTAACATTCAGTTTTATTTGCCTTTTTATAGATGGGTACTATGAGAGTTCTGCTCCATTCATCTGGAATTCAATCCTCTGACCAGGTCTCCTGAATTATGCAATAAAGACACTGTAAACTTTTATACCTCTATATTGGAGCATCATCATCATCATCATCATCATCATCAAATTCCTGCCATGTACCCTCAAGGGGAGCATTTCTGGCTGAATTTCATCTACTCCAGCTGTCTTTCCACATTTCTGGAAATGTGGAAAAATAACTGAATACATATCCATACTACTTCAAGTATGGTTATGTATCCTGACTGCATTTTTGTTAGGAGTTTTCTACCACTGTACCGACACTGCTTGTTTTATTTAGCAGTCTTTCAAAGTATTTACTCCAGACACCTAGAATATCTTTATCTTCAGTTTTCATGTCACCTTTATCGTCTCTGATTCCTTTTACAGTATAATTTTGCTATATTTCTAATCATTTTGAATAGCCTCCAGAATATTCTGCCACCTTCCTAATATTTATTTTCTATGTTCTTATCTGGTGGCAGGATGAAAGTAAAAAGTGCAAGAGGACAACCAAGATCTATGCGGACTGATGCAGTTCAAAATAGAAGACTGAAATATAAGATCTAACAATTAAGTTTAATTTGGAGGAAAACTGACAAACACAGTAAAGACATTACTATTATAGTATCCTGTATACTTCCAAGAGTGTGTGTACAGGATACCATTGGGAAGCAGTAATTTGATAATAATTATGAAAAATAACATGGACAACCTCCCCATATTTTACAAGTCCAGAAAATTTAGAACTATGATTACCACTGAAACAACAGGACTTTACAATCACATACAACCAACATGTAAGGAACCGCAAAATATTACTCTGTAAAATTAGGTATGCAGAATTCTAATCACAAAAGATTTACCTCCTCAGTATGATACTTTTTGGGAATCAATTAAGATGGAACATTTAGAACAAGTAAACTTCAATGGGACAGTCGATTTCAAGTCTCAAAAGCCAACAGAATTAATTTTTGGTAACAGAAAAGCAGAGATATACAAGTGAAGCAATTTATACTCTTTTACAATTAGCTGAATTAATGTGGAAGCCCCCCCCCCAGATATCTTGACTGCTGTTTTATAGACTTTAAGCAAGCATTTTACTCAATAAGTAGAAATAAACTGCTTGACATTTTAGAACAAAAAATACTCAATATCATCCTCTAGTGCTATAAAAACACTATGCAACAATAAAATTTGTAGCAGTTGAAACTTCTGAAATACCATTGGAGAGAGGCACCATGCAGAGATGTCTGCTTTCATCATATTTGTTTAACCTGTGTAGAACTAGTAAAATAGTCTGTTCCAAAAAACATGGGAATAACTGAATGAAAAAAAAAAAAAAATTACATAATATAAAATGTGCAGATGATATAGTATTATTTACAAGTAATAAAGAAAACTTAAAGTACATGACTGAAAACCTACATAAAAACAGTAAAGACTATGCAATGCAGATAAATTTTAGTAAAACCAAAACAATGGCAATAAGCAGAAATGGAGAAGATCTTAACTTAGAAGAGGAACTAAACAGGAACAAAGTAAAAAAATTCAATTACTTAGGCACATTGATCACAGACAGGTTAAGTCACAAAGAAACTATTAAGCATGGAATAAGTCTAGGATGGTCTACTATGACCAAAGTTACAAATATATGGAAAAATACACATCTTTCCGAAGAACTTAAAATCAAAGTATACAGTTCAATGGTGCTCCTCACAGTTCTTTTTTGGGCATAGACTTGAGTTATCAAACAGAAGGAAGAACAAAGATTAACAGGCTTTGAGAAAAATAAATAAAACATCATGGACTGAAATGAAAACTAATCAGGAGATCAGAGCAAAACCATTATAATGGTATGCACATATGTATGGAATACCTACTAACAGAATTCTCCAAAATGGAGGAGTAGAAGGAAAGAGACTATCAGGAAGACCTAGAAGGAAATGGAATAGAAAACATCAAGAGTGGTCTGAAGTCTTACAGAAGTTTAAATAACCTGGCTGCCAATAGATTGGGCTGGAAAGTTATTGTTCATGGTAGCTTCAACCCACCTTAGGTAGATGATGAACAGAAAAGCCCTGAAATTTACAAGAACTAGTTATAATCCTCTTGAGAATAGCTAAAACAATACTTGACCTCAAGTTATATTCATTTGCATGCCTTAATTTTTATTTATTCTCGATTCTTCATTTATTTCTGGTTTAATAGGTTGACTCAGATATGAGTAGAGGATATGAACCAACTTGTTAATTAGATACTGGGTTCAATAACATGGTGAGGCAAGGAAGTAACTACCTCAGGGAACCACATAAAAAAAAAGGACTAGTTGCTACCTGAATTCTCTTGAGAATAACTAAAACAATACTTGATATCTGCCAAAGGCAGCAAACTATCTATTGACATTTCAATTTACAATCAAAATATCAAATGTAAATTGCTTCAAATGAAGTTTAATTTTTCTGTTCCAAGTATAATTTCTCCACAAACTCATGCCACCTGAATAACACTAGCCATAAAAAAAAAAAAAAAAAGAGAGAGAAATGTTAGTTCACTTTGGCATAATGTTATTCAAATACTGAAAGTTATTAGCTTAAAAAAATAATAATAATAAGCGCTCCTTATTTAATTGCTTACTGAGTACATGTTAACAGATATGAAAAAAAAAATCTTAAATAATTGCTAATAAACAAAAAATGTATATATAAACAATAATTAAATGACTGATATATACTCTTATGCAGGGCACAGTTATATTAAATTATTAATACAAAAATAGTTCTCAAACATGATGCTCTAAACTTTCTATGTAATATACAAAAATGGGAATCTCCATAGCTCAATCAAGAATATGGCTTTTCCCACTTAAAATTGTGGATTTTTCATTCTGCAAGACAAACAGAATAAATAAAAAATTTCAGGAAAAATAATTATCCAATTCTGATTATGAATGACAGCAAACAGAACACTTACTCATTAGTTGTTCATCCCTTTGTCGTCTTCTGGCTTGATTATAATTGGCATTGTATGCATCTGTTATTAGCAGAGCGGGTCGGCTTACTGATTCAAGGACACATCCATTTAGATGCCTTTCTTTCTTATGGTTGAAGTCTACAGCATATACAATATCTTCTTCACCGTCTTTAATAATCCTCCATAATGTTCCACCAATCATATGACCAGCCGGAAGAGGAGTAATTGAGATGCCTTGGCCTTTTCCTTAATATAAATTTTAAACAGTTAAATTTATTGAAAATTAAGAGTGAAATAAAATTAGAAATTAGAAAACTACCATTTGTAAGGCAAACTAAATTATCAGTTGTAATTATATACCTAACAGAAAAGTTATTACATAGACACAAACAAAAGGCAGATCTCAATTCTTTATGCTTTATGCATTTGAAAGATCAATCACATTCTTCTGTGATTAAATGACACCACAATTATTCTAAATTAACCTGAAATCATCACAACTGCATATTACCCTTATATCATGATCCTTCTTTTCAAAAATCAGGGGATTACCACTCTACCAGCTAAAGTGGATGATTGGTTTGTGTATTTGATTGGCTTTCTGTCTTATCACGTCATGACCTTACTTTTACATTAATTCCTCAATGGTGATAGCAGAGCCATTAAAGGATTAACTGTAGCAAAGTTTTCTTTTCATTAGCAAAACAAGTGTTCTCTGCCAGGTTGGCAGTGAAACGATCCAGAGGAAGACCAAGATACAAGTGGATTGATACGGAACAAAGTGCTTTAGACGATAGAAATATAAGATCTGATAATGTTGGAGTCTTGACAAGTAACAGACTGATTTGGAGGAAAATTGTAGATAGGAAATTAATAACGATGTAATTTTTTTTCATGTAGTACTATCATATCCTGTACATCCCTTGAGGGTACATGGCAGGAATTTGATGATGATGATGATGATGTAGTTTTCTTTTCTTTTACAATTTATCAATAATATTTTCTTTTGCAATTTATTTTATTTCTTTGCAGAAGATATAAAAACAAATTTCATGTGCGAAAATAAAATAATTAGATCAGCCTTAGCAATAAATTTATTCACCAGTAGCAAATTTGCTGTGTTATTTTTCAAATCAATGCAATGAAGCAATTCATGCTCTTTCATATTGCTGACAATATTGCAGAAATTATTTTTGTAAGTTGAAAATCATTATTATGGTAAATATTTATAAATGACATGATGTTTTCAAATAACATTTACTGAAATTAATATGATTTGCAAAATTCCATTTCATGGATCATCATATATGTAGGCATTCCATTTGCTATTTGTTGTTGTTCTTTATTTTTTATGAGAACAAATGATAGTAAACTGTGTTACTTGCTTTCTGAATGTGAAACTTTTTTTAAAAAACAGAAAATTTATATCCAGTAATGTTTCTGAAGAACAAACCAGTCTTTCTTTCATCTCTAGCATGACATTGCAACATGATTTAATTTTTAAGCATGCTCATTTGAATAATAATATCCAATGCTTGATTGCTGTAGATATGGTGAAAATGTCTGAAAATTTCCTATATAGATTCAAAATTTATGTTCAATTTGAAGAATTGCAACCCCCCCCACCCTCCTACTCAGGAAATGAATTATAAATAAATAAAAATAACTAATTTTTTACTTGTTCCATTTCCCGGATAGAATTTCACAGTGATTCAAATTCTATTACTTAATTTTACCATTTCATGGGAGAAAAAAAAGTATCTGTTGAAGGCAGGTGCTTCTATTTCTTTGCAATTTAATTCCATTCTTCCAGCCACTACCTTCTTTTCGTTTCATTTATTGAAAGTTTTTTTTTTTCACTTAGTTATACTATAAATTAAAGATGTATGGTTTCATCCTTTATCCAAGTGTAAGCAAACAAAGTTTGCACGTGAAGTAACTTCATACTGGGCTATTTGTTTATAGAGGTTAATGCCTTAGTATCCCATAATGCAAAGCATATATCCTTATGGATATGTATAATGCTTTGCATTATGGAAAGGGCTACTATCCAGACCAGTTTCAACCTTTATTGAGGTCTAATCAGTGGGAGCCAGACCCAGCAATGATACCATGGTTGAAGTAATACAGAAGTTATATTTCCACATACAAGTAGTCAAAAGGTAAGCTTATTACTAAATTACTCTGGATTAGAGATAGATATTGAAAGTTTTTTTTCGCTTGGTTATACTATAAATTAAAGATACTAAGGCAACTGATGCAAAAGTCATAGCCTCTATATACAAGTAGTCCAATCGTGAATTTACTTCACGTACAAACTTTGTTTGCTTACACTTGGATAAAGGATGAAACTAAGAATATAATTTCTTGGCATCTTTAAATGAATTCAACATGAATCTTAACTACTGCAGTAAGACTATCAAATTCACCAGATATAAAAACAAATTTCATACTACTCACACTACAAGACCTGATGACCCCACCAGAACTTTTTCACCAAAGGGTGTTGTAACTACATGAGCAGCAGAAAAAGACAAAAGACTGACATTATAGACCATGCAGCAACATTGCAGGCTGAGAGCAGTGCGAGTTATTTTCATGACAAATTACGTCCATAACTATGAAACATTACTTTCAGTAAATTATTCCTGCTTCTTTGATTTGCTTGTTTCTACACAAGGATGATGATGTGAAACGAATGATGTGAAAAGATATTACCTAATATCTTTCTTTTTAAATATGATTCTACCATTGATGGCACCTGTTCACTCCACTAATTTTTCTCAGAAACTTTTATATCGATGATCTACTTTATGATCCAATGCTGTATTTCTACCCAACTCTTAGATCCATAAGTTGAATTAATTTAAACAGTGTCTCGTATTCTGCCAGTTTAATGTTTTAGCTTTTCTATACAAATTTATGAAATTTATAAAGAATAAATTTGTTTTTTTTTTATCTATATAAATCTATTAATCTGGCTCCCCAACAAACCACTTTGATAATTCTATTATCTTTTATGTATTTATTTCACCATCTGCACTAAAAACTGTCTAAATAGCTGAAAATATTTTATTCTATGGTTTTTTACATTGGGAATGCAGTTGATATTTCCAATATTTGTTTTCTAAGTTTGTTGTCATTTTAGTGCAGATTTTAATATTAAATTTGTTACAACAGTTATTCAATTTAATTAAGTCTTGAAGACTTTTACTGCATTTATTCTGGAGTATAACATCATATATAAAAAGACAAGTTGAATTTCTTTGATATCAATTTTAATGCCATGTTCCTTCATTCATGCAGATTACGAATAACAGCAGTGATAATAACAACAATAATAAGAAGAATAACAGTGGTGCCTATACTGATTATAGATCAAACTAACTTCATAAATCTCTTTTAATTGTAATTGTCACTTTTCATAATTCTAATTGAGTCCCCATAGATGCTATGATACATTATAACAATGACACCCTTTGAGAGAAAAGTCCAGAACTGAATCCCATCTAGGACATGAAGAATCATTATAAGGGCTATTTAACAGGTCTCATATGGAGACAGCAGGATTCCTCTGTAACTTCAGTTTTTCCTTCAAGACAACCAAAGCTAGGGAATACATGCTGTTCACAGATAAATTTTGCAGATTGGATTAACTGTCCCATTTTAACATTAATTTTCTATGAAGCCAAGTTGCTTGGATAGGCCATTGTGAATTTACAGAGTGTACTAGAATATTAATTATAAAAAAACTTTTAATTAATACTTTCCTATATTTTGAAAATGTTACATTGCCATCTTCAGGGATCACAAACATGATATGTGCATGTAGGCACTAACACTGAGCAAATGAAGCTGAATAAAGGCAACAGAAATTGGGCTGACATTCATAATATGGTGTAATCGGTTTCATCGAAACCGATTACACCACACCTCAGCTTTAAAAAACTTTCCAAACCTCAAGAAATTTGGGCATGAGACTTCCCCAAATCAGGGAAGCATACATTTTAAGAATGTCAGCCCAAAGGGCAAGACAATCTAATTTAGCCCACTAAGGGTTCTAAACCAATGTTTAGAACTCTAGGTCCGATTTCTGTTGCCTTTATTCAGCCTCATTTGCTTAGTGTTAGCCTGCATGCACATATCATTGTTTTTTTGTGATCCCTGAAGATGGCAATGTAACATTGCTGAAATATAGGAAAGTATTAAAGTTTTTGATACTTAATATTCTAGTATATGTTGTCAATTCCTGAAAAATTAAAAGCTATGTATAACCAATGTATAAGCTTACCTACAAGAGTCATAAATTCATAATATACAACTCTTCTAACCTGTGAGGAACTGCTGATCATTTTGACCCAATTCCAAAATTTAGAAATTGATCATGCTGCATTTATGATGAATTGTTGTATAATCAACAGTTCATCATTTAAACTTTTGGATAATTACAAGTTCAATGCCATTTAAAAAAAAAAAAGCTGTTTAAAAATGGAATTGTTGATGGTTTATCTGAACCATACATTAAGTCTCTCAGTATAAAATACATGGGAAAAGTGAATTAGTTGTTGATGTAGCATGTTTATTAAGCTCTGACTTCAGTGATTCTTGTTCTATGCTGCTATGTTCTACTTTTCAATAAGAATACACTAAACACACTAATGGATGTGTTTGCTTGATGATTTATCTGTTTTTGGGTTGAAAAACATGGCTTCTTCCATGAGACCAGCTAATTCATCTTGAGTTGAAAAACCAGTATAAAGTTTCTTTGTCCCATAAATGGATTTCAATGTCTGTTCTTTCCAAATGAAAGGCATTTTTTTTTTTTTTTTTAAATATTGTTCCACTCACAAAGGTTATTTGCAAACCTATACTACAGTTTGTACTGTGGGTCAGCTAAGGATGTTTTTTTTTTTTTTTTTTTTTTTTTTTTTTAATCAACTTTATAATTTTTTTTACATTTTTAAAAAAATTATTTTTATCTAGTCAGGAAATCTTGTTCTAGAGACCAAACATGAAATTTTTTCAAGCCACTTCAGGCCTCCAATAAGTGGGGAAGTGGTCTCACACTGGGCAATGAAATTCATTTATGACCTGAAGAAAATCAAAAACCATGTCCATGGCAGGATTAGAACCTACAGCTTGTTGGTTGGAGACTGGGTATGCTTGACATTGTTGATATTGCAAGTTGCACATGCTCTTCAATGTGCTGTCTGTCATAACTGTTGTTAGCTTTGGTGAGTAATCTGTATGCCAAAAAGATAATATAATTTATATGCTGAATAAATTCAGCTTCATGTTCCATTAAGTTGAATTTTTCATGAAGTTGTATGTACACACACACACACACACACACACACACACACACACACACACACACACACACACACACACACACACACACACACAGACTACTGCTATGTGTTATTCAGTCTTGTAACAAATACGAATCATCACGCGCAATAAACACCCTAAGAAAATCTGCCCCCAATTTCTCACCCCCCCCCAAAACAGAAAATGTGAAGAAATGTATTTAATAAATAAATATTAAAATTATATACATGAATCCATGAATCACAGATTCATATGCATGATTTAAAAAAAAAAATCAGAAATAATAAAATATTACATTATATACATGAATCCATGAATCACTGATTCATATGCATGATTTAAAAAAAAAAAAATCAGAAATAATAAATTAAAATAATTATTGCAAATTTTGCCATTTTATTTTAGTTAAGTAAAACAATTTCATACATAATATAGTCTTCTTTTGTTGGATTAGCTCAAAAAAGAATAAAACAAAATAAACAAAAGTAACTAGCTGTAAGACGGTAAACAAAAATTACAACATGATCTCTACATTAACAAATGCTTTGTGTAATTTCACAAAGGCTAATTAATTGATAAAAAAAATTATTTTAATAGTTGATTAATGTGCTTGAGAACCTAATTAATGCAATACTAAAGAAAAACAAAAACATGAGAAAAATGTATTATAGTGATTCAGATTTCACATGCGATGTATTTGGTCAAAATAGCAATGAATGTTTCATTTATTATATATGTTCATCATTAGTTTTAAAATCCTGAGAATTAGTTTTAAAATTAAAGAGAATATACTGAATATCATCTCTCCAATAATACAGTAAGAATACTATCTTTTTCTGGTAATAAAATTCCCGTTGCAAGTTATCTAATATGCTGTTTGGACTGAGTAACTAGATATTGTTTGTATTATTATATCTGAAGCTAAACTAACTGCCCAGCACTGCATAGCATATGTGTAAATTATGTCTCTAAAGTTTAGTTAGACTATCAGTGTGAAAAAAACACACTGCCACAGCTTTAAATTGCTTACATTGATAAATTTTAACTAGCTAGAAAAAATGGCAGCTAAGTGTGCAGTAATTTCTCCATCTCTAAAGATAATATGGTAATAAAACACTGTTTATTTCATATTTCAGCATCTATAAAGTGCATCACTATGAATAATTTTACATGTACTGTATAATTTTAAAGAGCAACCATCTTATAAAGACAACAAAAGCTTACCTTTTAAATTAATGGTCTGATTGTATTTTAACTGAATAATTTTATCAAATGCTGCATCTACATCATCCAGGGTAAATAGTTCAAAATCTTCTGTATTATGTCGTGACTAAATATACAAAAAATAAAATAAAATAAAATAAAATAAAAATAATAATAAATGAATAAATAAAAAGTTTTTTTTTTTTAATATGGGATTTCTATCTGTTTACATATCTATGTGCATGTATATGTTAATGAAAAATGTTAAATCTGCTGATTAAAATCTCTCAATCTCTCTCTCTCTCTTTTTTTTTTTTTTGTTTAAATGGAAGAAAACAGCACTCGGAATGAATTAAACTCTTAATGACTATGGTATTTTGTCTGTTACAGAGACATCTTTGAGGATACTATATAACAAATGTAATGCACATACATACAAGCAACATAAGAACAAGTGAAAGTGATTGCACTGTAAGCCTAGTCCTAGTCTCTATGGTACCCGGGGTTCTGGATAGGAAGTCTGAGAATTAGTTTTCCCATATCATTGGAAGTTTTACATAGTCATTCATCGAAGTTAGGTTTATTTATCATCATCATCATCAAATTCCTGCCATGTACCCTCAAGGGGTGTACAGGATATGACAGTACTAACATGAAAAAATTACATCATTACTAACTTCCTATCTACAATTTTCCTCCAAATCAGTCTGTTACTTGTCAAGACTCCAACATTATCAGATCTTATATTTCTATCATCTAAGGCACTTTGTACCGTATCAATCCACCTATATCTTGGTCTTCCTCTGGGTCGTTTTCCTGCCAACCTGGCAGAGATCACTTGTTTTGCTAATCTTTCCTCTCCCATTCTATTTAAGTGACCATACCATCTGAGATTAGCTCTGCTAACGCATTCCTGGATGCTGACAATGTCAAGTTCTTTCCTAATATCCTCATTTTTAATATGATATTGCCATTGATGCCATCTGTTCACGCCTCTAATCTTTCTCAGGACTCTCATATCTGCGGTCTCTAGTCTTTGGTCAAGTGTTTTACTTCTGACCCAGCTCTCAGATCCATAAGTTAAAATTGGTTTGAACACAGTCTTGTATACAGCTAATTTAGTGTTCCGACTAATTTCTTTCTTATTCCATATGAATTTATTCAATTGACTTCCCACGATACCAGCTTTGCTGATTCTGTTGTCTATTTCTATATTTAGTTTACCATCTTCAGTAAAAATTGTGCCTAAGTAGCTGAAATGTTTTACTTGTTCCACAGGTTCTCCATTCACAACACAGTTGACATTTTCAATGATTCTGCCTATTTTCATTGTCTTTGTCTTTTTATTGCTGACCTTCATACCATATCTATTACAACAGCTATTCAATTTAGTCAGAGAATCTTGCAGACTTGTAGCGGATTTATTTAGAAGTATAACATCATCCGCATAAAGCAAAGAGCTGACATTAACATCTCCAATTTTGATATCAGGTTTAATACCACATTCCTTCATAATGTGATCCATATAGATATAATATGGACAAAATAAAAAATGATGGTACAACATGACAGGTTTATTTATTAATGGATTAAATCTGGATTTTAGTCATTTGTGAAGTGTGAGGTGCGCTACATGTACACAGTGGATTACATTTATAACATAAGGATTTTTAAGGCAAACAGATGGATGAGTGCAATGTGTGACTTTGTAAAGTTGATGGGTGGTGATGTATCAGTGACTGAAGATAAGAGAAGCGACAATGTAACAAGAATGAGTGAACAAGAATTGTCTGATAGTGGAGAGAGAGAACGTGAAAGAGCAGCAAGTAAGAAGTAAGGAAGTTACGAAAAAGTGGGTGAGCAATCTTATGAAAAAAGCAATCAACAGTAGCATGAATGACATAAGCAATATGAATATAGCATAAGTCAGGAGTAGAGAATATTATACAAACATGTTGAATGACATATCAAACAGCAGAAGACAAGAAGATGCAAAACACAGAGGAACAGTAAAAGAAGAAAGGCACAATGGTAAACAAGTATGTGAATGTTTGGGATAAATTTGAAGGTAGGAAAGAGCTCATGTGTAGAGGCTTAAGTGCTGTGAGGACATCATGTTGGAGGCTTAATGGATTTTTTACAACACTCAAAAAGAATTAAAATAGAATTTAATACTTCCTATATTTCGTCTTAGTCACTAGGACATCTACGGGGATTACAAAAACAATTAATGTAACATATACACAAATAATAAACAATACTAAGCTCAACCACGTGGGTGACACTAAAGTCCTATCTAGGTAGAGCGCCCTCTAAGGGCAGTAGTAGGTGGCCTGGAATGTAAGGTGGGAACTCTGGTGATGAGTGTTTCCCAAATCTTCGGAAGCTTAATGCAACCATATTTATTGAGATTTGGTTGGTTTTTGAGAGCTGCTGCTGCTTCTAAGAAAAGTCTCTCTTTCTTGAATTTCCTGTGGTGGAGCATGGTGGTTTTCTTCCATGATACCCTGTGGGTGGTGTCCAAAACATGGTCAGCCAAGCCTGAATGGCCATAGTTGTGTTTAAAGATGTAAGACTTGTGTTCCTCTAGACGGATGGATGCTGATCTGCCTGTCTGTCCAAAGTATGCCAGCTTACAGGAACAGGGTACTTTGTAAAAGAGAGAGAGGAGGGAGCTGATCTTTCGTAGAACGGATAAGGGTAGCCAGTTTGCAGTGGGGCTTATATGCTGTGTGTAGATTGTACTGTTTTAGTATCTTGGCTATTTTTTCGGATGTGCCACGGATGTAGGGTATGGTGATGGCATTTTTAAAATCTTGTTGACGAGAAGGACAGGGAATGGGGGAGGAGTTGATTATTTTTTTGATACTGTGATCGCTGTAGCCATTGCAGAGGAAAGTGCTGTGTATGTGGTTAAGCTCAGTAGTGAGGGCGGTTCCACTGGAACAAAGATTGTGGGCTCTCTTGGTAAGAGTTTTAATAATGCCATATTGTTGAGAGGGGTGGTGGTGGGAGAGTTTGTGAATGTATCTGCCTGTGTGTGTGGGTTTTCTGTATACGGTGAAGGTAAGTGTATCATTAGGCAGGCGTGTGACTAAGGTGTCTAAGGAAGGGTAAACAATTGTTCTTTTCCTTTTTCATAGTGAACTGGATTCTTGGATGTAGACTATTGAGATGACTGAGGAAGGAGTCTAACGTGTCTGGGCCATGAGGCCAAATAGAGAACACATCATCTACATATCTTAGCCAGATAGAAGGTTTGAGTGGGGCTGAGTCTATGGCTCGTTTTTCAAAATCTTCCATATAGAAATTGGCAAGGGGGAGTGAGAGGGGGAACCCATGGCAGTTCCCTCTATCTGCTTGTAGATTTTGTTGTTCCAAGAGAAATACCCAGAGTTAATGGCAAAGGAAAAGAGATCTAAGATGTCAGAGGGAAAAACGTTTTCTAAGACAGATAAGGTGTCAATTAAGGGAATATTGGTAAACAAAGAGGAGATATCAAAGCTTACCAATATGTCTGTCTTCTTCAAGGTTAAATTTTCTGTGAGGGCTTTAAAGGGGTCGAGTTTTTTATATAGGAAGGGGACCTTCCGGTGAGGGGGATCAGAGAGTTGGCCAGCTGTTTAGATTGTCTATAGCAAGGTGCATTGGTAGCATCTACTTTAGGCCTGAGTGGGAAAGTGGGTTTGTGGATTTTTGGTAAACCGTATATTCCGGGGGGACGGGAGCGGAAAGGTTTAAGTTTTTTCGTGGCATCAGGGGGCCAGGAAGATACTATTTTGAGTAAAATTTTTAGTTTCTTAACTTGTGTTTTTGTTGGGTCGTGTTCTAGCGGGATGTAGGTAGCGCGATCGCAGAGGATAATGTTCATTTTACGATTATATTCACTGGTATTAAGAACGACTGTGGCATTACCCTTATCCGCTCTGGTGATGACGATACTTTTTTCTTTACGTAGTTTCAGGAGCCGTGCGTTGGGCATATGATAAATTACTTTTTGGCGGCGAAGAATGCGCGAGGATGTTGGCTACATCAAGTCTGATGTTGTTAGCTATCTGCGACGGTAAGCGACCGATTCCACGTTTGATGTTCACCATTACGTCAAGCACCGGCACTTCCTTCGGAGCGACTGCAAAATTACGGCCGAGGCAAAGGGCACTGACGGCATCGTCGTTGAGCCTTTTGGAGGAGAGGTTTATTACTGTCTGGAGCGGTTGAATTTTTGATTGTGATTTGTTATTCACAAGGTTGCTATATTTCTTGATGTGTTTATTTTTTATTTTTTGGAATTCCTCTCTGTGCGGAAGTTTCCGAAATGCCAGAGAGAATTGCCGTTCTTAACCCTGAACTTTGGTCGATTCTCTCTGGCATTTCGGAAACTTCCGCACAGAGAGGAATTCCAAAAAATAAAAAATAAACACATCAAGAAATATAGCAACCTTGTGAATAACAAATCACAATCAAAAATTCAACCGCTCCAGACAGTAATAAACCTCTCCTCCAAAAGGCTCAACGACGATGCCGTCAGCGCCCTTTGCCTCGGCCGTAATTTTGCAGGCGCTCCGAAGGAAGTGCCGGTGCTTGACGTAATGGTGAACATCAAACGTGGAATCGGTCGCTTACCGTCGCAGATAGCTAACAACATCAGACTTGATGTAGCCAACATCCTCGCGCATTCTTCGCCGCCAAAAAGTAATTTATCATATGCCCAATGCACGGCTCCTGAAACTACGTAAAGAAAAAAGTATCGTCATCACCAGAGCGGATAAGGGTAATGCCACAGTCGTTCTTAATACCAGTGAATATAATCGTAAAATGAACATTATCCTCTGCGATCGCGCTACCTACATCCCGCTAGAACACGACCCAACAAAAACACAAGTTAAGAAACTAAAAATTTTACTCAAAATAGTATCTTCCTGGCCCCCTGATGCCACGAAAAAACTTAAACCTTTCCGCTCCCGTCCCCCCGGAATATACGGTTTACCAAAAATCCACAAACCCACTTTCCCACTCAGGCCTAAAGTAGATGCTACCAATGCACCTTGCTATAGACAATCTAAACAGCTGGCCAACTCTCTGATCCCCCTCACCGGAAGGTCCCCTTCCTATATAAAAAACTCGACCCCTTTAAAGCCCTCACAGAAAATTTAACCTTGAAGAAGACAGACATATTGGTAAGCTTTGATATCTCCTCTTTGTTTACCAATATTCCCTTAATTGACACCTTATCTGTCTTAGAAAACGTTTTTCCCTCTGACATCTTAGATCTCTTTTCCTTTGCCATTAACTCTGGGTATTTCTCTTGGAACAACAAAATCTACAAGCAGATAGAGGGAACTGCCATGGGTTCCCCCTCTCACTCCCCCTTGCCAATTTCTATATGGAAGATTTTGAAAAACGAGCCATAGACTCAGCCCCACTCAAACCTTCTATCTGGCTAAGACATGTAGATGATGTGTTCTCTATTTGGCCTCATGGCCCAGACACGTTAGACTCCTTCCTCAGTCATCTCAATAGTCTACATCCAAGAATCCAGTTCACTATGAAAAAGGAAAAGAACAATTGTTTACCCTTCCTTAGACACCTTAGTCACACGCCTGCCTAATGATACACTTACCTTCACCGTATACAGAAAACCCACACATACAGGCAGATACATTCACAAACTCTCCCACCACCACCCCTCTCAACAATATGGCATTATTAAAACTCTTACCAAGAGAGCTCACAATCTTTGTTCCAGTGGAACCGCCCTCACTACTGAGCTTAACCACATACACAGCACTTTCCTCTGCAATGGCTACAGCGATCACAGTATCAAAAAAATAATCAACTCCTCCCCCATTCCCTGTCCTTCTCGTCAACAAGATTTTAAAAATGCCATCACCATACCCTACATCCGTGGCACATCCGAAAAAATAGCCAAGATACTAAAACAGTACAATCTACACACAGCATATAAGCCCCACTGCAAACTGGCTACCCTTATCCGTTCTACGAAAGATCAGCTCCCTCCTCTCTCTCTTTTACAAAGTACCCTGTTCCTGTAAGCTGGCATACTTTGGACAGACAGGCAGATCAGCATCCATCCGTCTAGAGGAACACAAGTCTTACATCTTTAAACACAACTATGGCCATTCAGGCTTGGCTGACCATGTTTTGGACACCACCCACAGGGTATCATGGAAGAAAACCACCATGCTCCACCACAGCAAATTCAAGAAAGAGAGACTTTTCTTAGAAGCAGCAGCAGCTCTCAAAAACCAACCAAATCTCAATAAATATGGTTGCATTAAGCTTCCGAAGATTTGGGAAACACTCATCACCAGAGTTCCCACCTTACATTCCAGGCCACCTACTACTGCCCTTAGAGGGCGCTCTACCTAGATAGGACTTTAGTGTCACCCACGTGGTTGAGCTTAGTATTGTTTATTATTTGTGTATATGTTACATTAATTGTTTTTGTAATCCCCGTAGATGTCCTAGTGACTAGGATGAAATATAGGAAGTATTAAATTCTATTTTAATTATTTTTGAGTGTTGTAAAAAATCCATTAAGCCTCCAACATGAAGTAGGAAAGAGCTGTTTGCTACCTGCATCTGAGTGAGCTTGGTAATGTGAAGCTGAGAAGCTTGTTGATGTGTGTGTGTGTGTGTGTGTGTGTGTGTGTGTGTGTGTGTGTGTGTAGAGCCAAGGAAACGAAAATTAGATGACAGGACTGTGAGCTAAAGATAGCAGCACAGATGTGAGCTTTGATATGGTCAGTTCACAAATCATTAGTATCAGTGAGTCATCCTGTGTTAATCATGTCTCCCTGGAATAGAAAAATGATGGTTATAGCATTTTTTGAAAAAACAGAAAAGATAAGAGAAGGTGAGGTGCTACTGATGATTTCAAAAGAGTTGTATCTCCTCCATATAGAAATTGAAGAAAGCAATAGCATTGAGGCTGCTTGGTGAGGTAAGCATGAATTTTAGATATTTCATTGGTTTCCTATAAACAAAATAACTAAAGAGCCATCATCATCCACTTTACAATGTATCAAGGAACAGAAGGATTCCATTATTTTCTTTTAATGCTATAAATTTTATCCTAGGCTAGGAAAAAAAAAAAAGTTGATTTTGACAAAAATATATGTAATTTTCCCAGCAAAATAAGCTAAACAGAATACACCTTATCAACATAGCAAAATGAGTGATAATAGTGAAGAGTCAGTGTTCTATGAAGCATTTAGGTAACTGTGGAGAAAGATGGCCGTCCAGCCCAATAACCTTCAACTTGCTTATCTTTTCACAAAAAATTAACTTCGGTGATAAAGGCAAATTATCTTCAAAAAGCAATTTAAGAGTTATCTTCATGATACATTGGTGAAAAACAAAACATCACAGTTCATAACATGATGTCAGAGCTGTGAAGGTGGATATCGGAACTATTCTCTATAACAACAGTGAGAAGATTCCATAAAAACTGAGACCCTATGATTGGGCACAATGAGATGCCTATTTTATGTATTTTGAAGTCGATATAGCTAAAGATTTTAAATGAAAAATCTTTAACCTCAAGAGCATAAGAGTTCCAAAGAAGTAACATCATCAAAAAAGTGATTTAATTTATTCACTTGAAATTTGATATGGTCATCAGTAACAGGTTTAGAGTAAACAATCCCTGAGAAGAAGGAAATCTTATTGCTATATTCCATATAACTCATGATAGCTGTGGCATTTCCCTTATTAGTTTTTTTTTTTTTTTTAATAACTCTTGTAGAATGTAAAGCTCTTATATCTGACTTTAAAATGCCTGAAAGTGATAATATAGAAGTATAAAAGGATGCATGCCACTTCAAACCCACAGTTAACTTGATTCCTTGTTTCTGTAATAACCATTCATGCTCCAGCAAGACTGGAATTGTTGTACATGAAGCAACGAATGATCTGAACATACTGCATGCATTCATTTTCATCATCCTGAGATCCAAGCTTCTCACAGTGATGAAAATGAATGCTGCAATCCATGTTGAGGAACATGATTATCTTCATGCTATATTTCTTGACCACCCTACACAAAAATATGATATTATCAGTGCTGAAAAACAAAGCATTATGCATTTTAAAAAGATGAGAAAAAACATAAGCACAGTGGAGAGATATTTTACTTAATTGTAATTATATAAATTTCAGTTTCTTAAATTAAAATCAGTGTAACAGAATAGCTTATGATTACATTTTTTAGTTAATAAATTATTAGTAATTTATATAATAATTATTAATAAATTATCAGTAAAAATTAACAAGTTTTTTTTTTCACTGTAAGTTCAAGAAATTTTTTGAGAGAGAACCGGTAAAATAGAGATTGGTCTGCAGTATGCATAATTTACGATGTCAACTTTTTTATAATGGGTATCACTTGCTTTTTTTTTTTTTAAGGTCTTTTATGAATTCACAGTTGAGAAGGATTTATTTATATGAAGGAGAAATCTTGGTTGGTATTCAGTAAAAATAAATCTATCATTTTTACAGTTACTCCATCATATCCTATAGCCTTGTTGGTGTTTCGTCTGCTTACAATTAATTGTAGTTCATGGTCAGACTTCTGACAGGAACATGGAGCTTATACCTCCTTAACAGTAGGCTGTAAAGGTTTGAAAGCCATTGATTTAATAATCTTCTGCCATGCAGGCACTGCTATTTATAAAGAATGTGTTAATTTCATTTACTGTAGTTTTTAGATTAGTGTTAACTAAGGGATATTATCCGTTTATGCTGCTTACCTAGAAGCAAATCCAAAGTATCTCCATTGCTTTCTTGGATTGTTGTCACAGTTCACAAATTCAGTATAAAAGAATACTACCTTTGCCTTTTTATTTTCATTCCTCACAAGCTTGTTAAATGAACCTATATTCTGTTTCAATCTGTGTATTTCTCAGATTCTTCTATGTTTTTTCTTGTATAACATTTCTTTTTTTATTTATTAAATTAATAAGTCTTTAGTTATCCATGTTTTCTTTAGAATTTTCTCTCTATTTCTTAGCACATTTTTTTGGCAGAGTGATCTTGGAAATCAGCTCCCTATAGAGTTCACTAATGTTCATTTGTTCATAAGAGGAATAATGAAGTTTGAGGCTCCTGATATATTTGTCATATTTTGTGTAATCTATTGTTTTGTTAATGTCTATACTTTCTGTAGGAATATCATTGTTTTTAATGATTTTGCCTTCTCTTTTATAATGGGTATTCTGACTATTATTGGGATATGATTTGCTACGTTTGCATATTCTGACTTTGTTACTTGTGCTTCTTACATATGAAGACATGATCGATACTATAAACCTTCATAGTTAGCTAGAAAACACTGCCTAAACCCAGATTACACAACGATATTTGTCCATTTCTCTATTATTTTTTAACAAGGTCTATGTTTTACATACCCAAAGTAATAAACTGTTTCAGTTTTGACACTTTTCAGTACTCTTTCTAGCCCCTCATTAAAATTATCTATTATGTAAATCTGTGTGGAAAGGGCATCTGTGACTCTACCACTTATTCTAGCAGAAGGCTTCACTCTCAAAACCCGATGCAGTACAGGATCATCAAATGTGGAATTTTTTTTTTTTAATTATGTGATCTATATATTAAAATAAAAATAAAGGTTTCATCCTTAAGCACAGAAGGGTTGTTTCAATGCTGATGATCTCAGTTTTCTTGGTTTTTTGGCATGATGTTTTCTCTCACTCAGTTTTTACATATTCATATTTCTGCAAATAGTTGGCCAATTTGAGTGATTTATGAATCTATTCTTTAAACTTGCTGAGTAGGATTACCCAACCACACTATTAAGTTAATTTCAGCAAATACACCTTTGTAAGGCAATTTCTTAGCATGGCATTTAAGAAGGGATTGTATCAGAGGTCTCCAGTCTTTGATTAAGTGTTTTATTTCTAACCCAGCTCTCACATCCATAAGTTAAAATTGGTTTGAATGCCATCTTATATACAGCTAATTTATCAAAATAAATTTATTCAGCTGACTTCCTACCATACCAGATTCACTAATTCTATTATCTATTTCCATATTTAATCTACCATCTCCACTAGAAAATTGTGCCTAAATAGCTGAAATGTTTTACTATAGCTTTACCATTCAGGATAAAGTTGAGGTTTTCAATGTTTCTGCTTATTTCCATTGTGAATAACTGCTGTAATTTATTTAGGAGTATAAGATCTGCATAACGTAAAGAATGGAGATTAACATCTCCAATTTTGATACCAAGTATAATACCATTTTCCTTCATAATGTGATCAATATAGATGACAAATAACAGCAGAGATAATGATCACCCTTGTTGCACACCTGATTTAACATCAAACCACATTCCTGTAACTCACAATTCTAACTGCTGATTTACAAATCAAATATAGACTATGTACTGCTCGATATAATGTCCCATTTACACCAAATAGCTGGAGCATTTTGAACAGCTCTTCTCTTGGCACCTTGACACATGCCTTTTCCAGATCTATAAAACTTGGCGTGAACCCAGCTTGTTCTCCAAGTTTCTCCTCCACAATTTTTCTTAGCTGTTTCTCAAGTATATTTACATAAATATTATTGTCTATACATAAATTCTAGACATATCAAAAACAAAAGAATAGAGTTTGTTGCCTTGATCAATATGTTGGAACCTCATATTGTAGGCATTAGTGACACCTAGCTATCAGAATCAGACATATTAACTGGTATTGAATATAAAGGGTACAGGATTTTTAGGAAGGATAGATAGGATAGGAGAGGGAGGGGTATGCTGCTAATTTTTATTTATTTATTCATATTGGAGTTTCCTCCCTTTTTCTTCCCCATCCCATTTGGGGTGAGTTAAACCCCTTCATGGGGGGGTAAGTATTTATGGCTGTAGACCGTGTGTGTTCATGGGGCTGGTTTGCCTGCTTGCGGGATGAAAAATGCCAGATAAACTGGCAGAAAAAACCCTACTGCCTGTGCCCAAGACTGGCTAACTTGGCTATTGGCTGAGGAAGATCCTCAAATTCCTCACGTCTTCGACAGGAATCAAACATGGGACACTCCTTCCCCAGTCATATGGTTGTGATGCGCACAGCCACTAGGCTAATCACGCGGACATGTTGCTAATGATATCAGATGACTTGAATCCACTTAGTGTTGAAACCTATGATTGTAGTACTAGTAACAGTATTTCATGTGGCAGTCAATTTGATGCCATCTAGTGTGAGGTGGAATCAAACAAGATCAATTACACAGTGGGGTGTTGTTACAGACCTGGTGGATCGGTTGCTAGTGATGAAGAAATGCATCACCAAATAGAGATGATGGGTGTGAAAAGAGCAATCATAATGGGAGACTTTAATTATCCAAATATTGATTGAGTAGAAGTATAATCTCATGAGAAGAATGAAACTGAATTTATTGAGCTGTGAGCAGCATGTGACAGAAGAAACTCAAGATCAAAGAGTGTTAGATTTGATTATAGTGTCAGAGGATGTTTCAGTGAAAGACAACTATTCTGCCTCAAGTAGGTAACAGTGCAGGATCATACTGAGTTCAGCGGAATGGTATCGGTTGTTGGATGGTAAGAATATCGACAGTGCATGGTAAGCAATTAAAAATACTTAAATGAAGCAATATCAGAATATGTCCCAAAAAGTTCAAAGAATAAATAAGGTAAGAGTCAAATGGATGTGTAATTTTATTAAGCAAGAGATTGTAAGAAACAGATGATGTGAAAGGGAAACTGCCTGAATAAGGATGTTGTCCTTTATGAAAATTATAAGTAGCAGGCTAGAATAGTCACAGCTGGTGCACAAAAAGCTAAGTCTAAGTATGAAAAAAAACTGGCTCTGCAAGCTAAAGACAACCCACAAGAATTCTACTGATAAGCAGAATAGAATAGAACTTTTCTGAATATAGATGGTGTGAGATTGATAGATGCAGAAGAGGTTGTTCAGAGGTTGCTAAAATCTATCAACCTGGTGTAAGCAACATTGAATTCAATAAATACTACCTCTTCACTGAATGAAGAAACTCAGGTGTATGAAGAGGAGGTATTAGAGATGTTATACAAACTGAATAACAATTCAGCAATAGGGACTGATGGACTATCAGCATGGTTGCTACAAGAGTGTACAACTGAACTGGCTATATAATTTAAGTCTCAAAACAGGGAAGATTTCACAGGAGTGGAAAAAATGTATGATAATCCCATTGCTCAAGGGTAGTACAAAGGCTGACATATCCAACTATTAATCTATCAGTATCTCTGAAGTGGTGGTGAAGAATTTACAAAATTTGGATAGTGCACATGTTCAGAAATGGGTTGACAGACAATCTCTACTTTGCAGTGAACAGCATGAGTTTACTAAGGGAAGGTCATGTTTGAGCAACTTGCTCACATTCTAATAAAATTTTACCATTAAACTAGACAAGGGGAATGGATACACCATGATACTTCTGGATTATGCTAAGGCTTTTAACAGAATACAACATGGAAGACTCTTGCATAAATTAGGGAATATGGATTTGGATTATAGAACATTAGCGTGGATAAGTCGATGGCTGACTGACAGATATCAAAAAGTGGTATACAGGGTATGCAAAATTTAAGGTAACTAGTGGTGTATCACAAGGATCAGTCCTTGGTCCACTGTTATTCAATCTATACATTAATGAGATTGGGAAGGATTTGACAGGCGACATACATCTATACTCCAGAATATTTTGCCACATTCCTGATATTTATTTTCTATATTCATATTGAACTTTCAATATGCTTTCTTGTTTTCCTTGACTGCCTCTTTAACTTCCTCAGTTCCCCATGGAGTTTGATTTTTCTACCCTTGCAGATTACCTAACCATATGCCTCTCTGGCTGAATCAATCAATATTTTCTTCAGGGATTGCTACTATATTTACCATAGTCGGTTCTTGTTTTCAAACGTGTTCATTTTTTCTTGAATAATGTTTGTGTATTTGATTCTGTAGTTCACATCTGATAGCTGTTCAACTTTGAATCCTTTCAAAACTTTTTACACACCTTTCTTTGTACAAAGGAATCCAAATTGCATGCAGTGGTACGTTGTGGCCTGAAATTAAATTAAAATGAACTAAATTGCTTAAATTAAATTAAAATTAATTACAGTTAAGTTATTATTTTACACAATTTTGTATGACAATTTCCCATACTTTAGGGATGGCAAGAACATCATTGCTGCCACTTACAAACCCATCAACCAGATCCAAAACTTGTTACCCTTGCCTAAAGACAAACTTTCACCTATGCTACTACTTGGTGTATATGAGGTTCCATGCTCCTGTAAACTCTCTTATTTTGGACAGACAGGCAGATCAGTTTTTAAACACATTTCGGAACATCAAGACCATATCTGCCTCATCAAACCACATAAATCAGGCCTTGCTCAACACGAAGTTGAAAACCCAAACCACAAGAGTGGTTTGGGTTTTCAAACACATGTGGTTCACATGTGTTAAACTTAGTCATGAATTCTCCACAGGTTTCTCTATATAATCAAGTCTTATTCCTACATGGGGAAATGACACCACAGAAGACGGACTTACTAGGCAAACTTCAACTGAAACAGGGTAAGCTATGTGCAAGTATCTCCTTTTAAAAAAGGTGCAGATGCATAAACTTATTTCAACGTTCGCTACGCTCATCATCATCATCATCAAATTCCTGCCATGTACCCTCAAGGGGTGTACAGGATATGATAGTACTACATGAAAAAATTACATCATTACTAACCTCCTATCTACAATTTTCCTCCAAATCAGTCTGTTACTTGTCAAGACTCCAACATTATCAGATCTTATATTTCTATCGTCTAAGGCACATTGTACCATATCAATCCACCTATATTTTGGTCATCCTCTGGGTCGTTTTCCTGCAAACCTAGCTGAGAACACTTGTTTTGCTAATCTTTCCTCTCCCATTCTATTTAAGTGACCATACCACCTGAGATTAGCTCTGCTAACGCATTCCTGGATTCTGACAATGTCAAGTTCTTTCCTAATATCCTCGTTTTTAATATGATATTGCCATTGATGCCATCTGTTCATGCCCCTAATCTTTCTCAGGACTCTCATATCTGTGGTCTCTAGTCTTTGGTCAAGTGTTTTACTTCTGACCCAGCTCTCAGATCAATAAGTTAAAACTGGTTTGAACACTGTCTTGTATACAGCTAATTTAGTGTTCCGACTAATTTCTCTCTTATTCCATATGAATTTATTCAATTGACTTCCCACCATACCAGCTTTGCTGATTCTGTTGTCTATTTCTATATTGAATTTACCATCTTCACTAAAAATCGTGCCTAAGTAGCTGAAATGTTTTACTTGTTCCACAGGTTCTCCATTCACAAAACAGTTGACATTTTCAATGATTCTGCCTATCGCTAAGCTAAAGGAAGTTATGAAATCACCAGGTGCCCATAAAATCTATCAAAAAGCAAGCCATTCACTACTTTTGAATCAATTACGAGATGCCAAACATAAAATGGCAACAAATAATTTAAAAATTATAGAACTAGAAGCAGATTTGTCAAACATGCTAAATCAAGAATTGATACAAGTGATTATTAGTGTCTCAAAAAACTCAGTCTGCAGTGTTTGTTATTAGTGTCTGCAGTCTACAAATTCTCAGTCTGTCTTATCAGTATTCCATAATCCTGATATTTTTAACACTCTCCTTTGCACTCTCCATTGTATCAGAATCATCTCGGAAACCAGGAGACCAGACTGGCAGACAATAGTCCAAGTGAGGTTTTATCAAAGCCTGGTAAAGAGGCAAAATGACTTCTTTATCATTACGTGTCAAAGTTCGTTTCAGCACTGCAATTATCCTTTCAGTTGTATATACAATATTTGCTATATGGCCTCTGCACTTCAACTTCTTATCTGCTAAAACTCCAAGATATATAACCTGATTAGTTTCTCCTAGCATAATCCCACCATAATATCATATGACACTTGTTATCTAATCACAACAAAGTGCATGAATTTGCATTTATTAACATTGAACTAACAACCTTTCAAAGTCTGATGTGGATTTCATGATGATGATTCTTTTACAGCCATTGTGAGCTGCAGTATAGGCAGAGTGATCAGGTGGAGTTTTGGTCTCAAGACATTTGTGGCATGCAGATATTTTTTCTTTTACAGCGTTGGCACGCTTTTTGAGAGCTATGGCATGAAAATGGTGGCTATGAATTTAGAGTGGAATAAGGGATGAAAGCCTTCATTGTGAGGATGATTTCTGTTATTCTCTCTGTAGCAGGCATTTGAATCAGAAGTGAAGCAGTATTCAGGCCATGAGAGGGAGGAATATATGTCATGGAGCTCATTCCATTTGGTACCCTTGTACTGCTAAAGGACACAAGACTGAGAATTAGTGGATGAAGGTCGCTCTGTGGCAAAAGAACGACATACAACGAATGTGCTTGCTTGTCATATGACTGTTTTTAACAAAATAACTGGTTTATGTAAGTCACCATAGTATATTTTAATTTGGTATCTAGTGCTTCGTGATGCTGTTGTCAGCTAACAGCAAAGCATGTCGACGTTTTATTTTAAACTGTATTAACAATATTCTTAATGAGTGTATATCTCAGTATCTTACTTTTTCAAACTACTGGAGAAAAAGAAAAAAAAAAAAGTCCTTGCATGAATCTTTTATATGAGCAGTGCTATTCTAAAGAAAATTCATTATAGAAAACTATTCGTAATGGATCCTATAAGTTTGCTATAATATGTTCAGAATATGTTTTTATTTATGAATACATAAATAGTGTAGTTAACTCACCTGAAACAGATCATACATAAACATCTGTCCCATTTTGTATACCGGAATAGTTGAATATATAGGACAATTAAGATTGCACTTTCCAACCATGTAGGGCAATGCACCTAAATGAAGAGTGTCTGGATAAGACAGGAGAACAGCATCAACTTGACTAATATGCCTGAAATAAAAATAATAAACATCAGAATCATATAAAATTACTAGTAATTTTTTTTTTAACTTATGGTCATTTCTCAGGGAAAAAAATTACAAGTATCTGGAAGGCTCATACGAACTATAATGCCTATCACATCTTTAAATTATTTCAGTGGTATGACTGTCATGACTACCTCAGGTGACCATTTCATTCATTCACTCAATAAAGAAATATCTGATATCCATACTCATGCTAACCACACTCTTGCAGAACCTCCAGGGACAAACCTTTGTTCTCTCTCCTGTCCAGCCATATATTGAAACATTTCTTTAGCATCTCTTCTATAAAACCCCTTTAATAACTTATAATTCCATCATATCCCCTCTTTTCTTGTCAGCTAAATGTTTAGCCCACAAACCTGTCTATCTTCAAAGGGCACACTCCAAATACCAACACTCTGGTCACATGCCTCTGAATCTCTCCAACACTTCAGTATTCTTCAAAAAATTCAAGCAATCACATCTATACACAACAGACTGGATGCAGTTGCAAAGCCTTACAGGAGAATAATAACATCCTTCTCCTTATCCAAACATCTAATTGATGTTAAGAAACATCAATTAGATGTTTCTTAACATCAATTAGATGTTAAGAAACATCTAATTGATATTCCGTCAATATAATGCACAGCTTGAAATCTCTTCAGTGCTAAATGCATTACCATATCCTTTGTACATATGTTAGTCTATTCAATCAACTACAGGCCTTTTCCAGTTTAGCATCATAGCAGACAACTCAAACTCAGTATTCCCCTCAAATCTTTCTCAGTATCATTAATGTACAAACTTAATGGCAATGGCCCAATTATAAAGCCATATTGCACACCACTGATCACTTGATTTCTTTTTGATTCAACTCCACCATACAGTACTCTGATATCTATCCATCAGCCTTCTCTTATTTATGTCACCAGCTTGGTGCCTATCCCCACATGGCCCAACTTATCATTATAAAATATCATATTCCTATCCACTTGTTCCTAAAGTATTCTAGGACACTAACTGGTCTATAGTTTGCTATCTTTTTTTTTCTTCTTTTTCTGAGCCTCTTTTATGTAATGGAACTAACTTGCCCTCTTTCCCCTCCCTCAGAACTCTGTCAATGCTGAGACTTAAAATTAAACTGCCTGTTTAGATGCACTACCATTTCTCAAACTTTCCCATAACTCCCATCCAACTCTATGGCTATATTCACACAGATAACCTAAACATCTCCAAGTTCAGCTACTCTTATTTTCATATTGAGCTCTGTTACATCAGTCACTGGATAAAACAGATTTGAAAAAAGTGTTATCAGCCTTCTAAAACCCACTGTATGGCATAGACCTCTTCTAATTTTCTCCACTCTTGCATCTCACAGGCATTTCCTGCTATTCCTATGACCTCATCCTATGTCTTTCGCTGGATCTCTTGCTCTCGTTGAGAATTATTCCAAATTATAGTATTCTGTCCTCTCATCCTGGCTGCAAGGCTAGCCCAGCTCCATTTTAACTATTACAGTTGTGAATAAATCAATTCCTGTAATCTGATCCGTGCTCTTAATTTCTGCTTGAATTCCTCCCTAATTGGATTTATGTTCTAAATCTAAAGGACCAAGTTTGCAAACTGTATATCAATCTGGAATATGGCATTTATCTGCTCTCTTTTAAGAGAGACTGATAACCTTCATTCACTGGATGAATTGCCAGTAATTATCCCATGCTGATTTATTCTGGACTGTATTTCTAGGTCTTATCAATGTTGAAGGATATTTGTCCCAATCTGGTGTGGATACTTGGACTTTTTAACTAACTAAATTTATTTAGCTAATTAGATTAATAAGCCAATGTTTTGCCTCTTTGTGTCCAAAAAGAGGCATCTTTTTTTTTTTGGACACAAAGAAATATACTGAGCATATGCATGCAGGTACACTAGTAGGAAAGCAAACACAGACTGACTGGTGGTGGTCACTAAGAGGTGGGCTTCTACAGTTCTAAATGGCATCCTCTCTGGGTGTGGTGATGGACAACTGCTGAAGGTCTCAAAATGAATCCCCTATTTTTTTAACAATGTGATACAGCTGAACCATAAATGGTCTCCTTAATTTAAATCTGGAGTGCTTAAGGGTCAAAGCTGTATAACTGAGAGGAGACCTCCACATAGCCTTTAAAGGAATGCGGACAACCGACCAGGGCTTCTGACCTAATGTCCAATCCTCACCTTCTCGTGGTGCCCCATGTTGGGTATCTACTTTGATACTGAACGAACGAGGATGGGCTGGCAATTTGGGATTTAGCCGACCAAATTGTATTCTTATTGGTTAAACCAAAATAAAAAATGATGGTACAACATGACAAAATTTCATGCCGGCTGGGGCGTCGCCCGGTTAAACAAGGCCCCCGTTGTTTTCGCCAGGGAACCAGGGCGAACAGCGAAAAGTCAGCAACTGGAACAAATCTGAAAACAAACCCCAACTCAACATCACCAGAGTTAAAGATCGGTACTATCAACGTAAGAAGCCTGAATGGCAAAGAAATGGAGCTAGCTGAGGAATTAGATAAGTACCAGATCGACATAATAGGGGTGACTGAAACAAAAAAGACCAAAACTGGTGAGATCTTTCTGAGCAATAAATACAAAATGTTATATTCAGGCAATAACAATCAAGGAAAAGAAGGAGTAGCCATAGTATTCAACACAAAATACGAGGCTAATCTTCTCGAATGGCAGTCAGTCTCAAGTAGAGTAATGTGGGCAAATATGAGAATGGGGAACTGAACAATGACACTTATTTGATCCTATGGTCCCACAGAAGGTTCTACTAAGGTAGAAGTGGAGGAATTTTTTGAGGCTTTAGAAAAAGCAACTGACACAATGAAAAAGGAAAAGTTGGCCCTTGTTGGGGATCTAAATAGTAGAGTAGGAAATGATTGTGAAACATACAAAAATATTTTGGGAAAATTTGGAGAAAAGAGCAAAGCTAATAATAATGGCAAATATCTGTTGGATTTCTGCTCAGGACATGGACTGGTTATTACTAACACCATGTTCCAACATAAAAATGTGCACAAATTCACATGGAGAGAAGAGGCTAGGAATAAGAAAAGTCTCGTTGACTATGTTATTGTTGATAGTGATGTTTTCTCCCTGGTGCAGGACACCAGAGTGTACAGAGGATTTGAAATTGGAAGTGATCACTATTTAGTCTTGAGCAGGATAAAATTGAATTTCATATTGAAAAGAATAACATGTAAGAAAGTTTTAAAGCGAATAAAATTTGAGCAGCTCTCAGATGTGAACTGTAGACTAAAATACAGAAATATTATTGAAAAGAAAATGAAAGAGTTTGAGAACAGGAATCAAACCTTGGAGATTCAGTGGCAAACTCTGAAGGAAACATTGATTGATTCTGCCAGAGAGGCATGTGGTGAGGTTGTGTACAAGGATAAAAAAATCAGAACTCCCTGGTGGACACAGGAAGTTAAAGAGGCAGTGAAGGAAAAGAAGAAAGCATATCAAAAGTTCCTAGCAAATAAGTCAGCTTTTACTCTTACAGAATACAGAGACAAATGTAAGAAAGCTAAACAGTGTGTAAAACTAGCTAAACAAAAGTCATGGGAGGACTTTGGCAAGAATATAGAAAATAAATATCAAGAAGGTGGCAAAATATTCTGGAGGTTGTTGAAGAAGCTTAGGAATGGAGGAAAGAGTACTGTAAAAGGAATTAGAGATGATAAAGGTGAAATGAAAACAGGAGAAAAAGATATCCTTGAAGTATGGAGTAATTACTTTGAAATACTGCTAAATGAAACAAGCAGTGATGACAGCACAGTGATAAAAAACACTGACCAGGCATGCAGTCAGGAATACATATCCATACTTGAAGTATAAAAAGCCATCAAAGGCTTGAAATGTGGAAAGGCAGCAGGAGTAGATGATATTCGACCAGAAATGCCGAAGTATGGTGGTATAAGAGTCTTACAGTGGCTGCACTGCATAGTTCAGAAAGCCTGGACAGAGGGACGAATTCCCGATGATTGGAGTAGAGCTCTCATAGTACCCATATATAAAAAGGGAAATAAAACTGCATGTGAGAATTACAGAGGTATTTCCCTACTGAGTATTCCTGGCAAGATCTATGCAAGTATACTTGAGAAACGGTTGAGAAGAATTGTGGAAGAAAAGCTTGGTGAAGAACAAGCTGGATTCAGGCCAAATAGAGGCTGTCAGGATCAGATCTTCACTTTACGACAAATAGTGGAGAAAGCATGGGAATATAACAAAGATCTGTATTTAAGTTTTGTCGATTTGGAAAAGGCATATGACAAGGTGCCAAGAGAGAAGCTATTCAATACGCTGCAGTTATATGGTGTCAATGGGGCATTATATCAAGCAATACTTAGTCTTTATTTGAGTTGTGAGTCAGCAGTTAGAATTGAAGGAAGTACAGGAAGATGGTTTAATGTTAAATCTGGTGTGACACAAGGATGTACATTATCCCCTCTGTTATTCATTATCTATATGGATTACATTATGAAGGAAAGCGGTATTAAGCATGATATCAAAATTGGAGATGTTAATGTCAGCTCTTTGCTTTATGCGGATGATGTTATACTTCTAAATAAATCCGCTACAAGTCTGAAAGATTCTCTGACTAAATTGAATAGCTGTTGTAATAGATATGGTATGAAGGTCAGCAATAAAACGACAAAGACAATGAAAATAGGCAGAATCATTGAAAATGTCAACTGTGTTGTGAATGGAGAACAAGTAAAACATTTCAGCTACTTAGGCACAATTTTTACTGAAGATGGTAAACTAAATATAGAAATAGACAACAGAATCAGCAAAGCTGGTATCGTGGGAAGTCAATTGAATAAATTCATATGGAATAAGAAAGAAATTAGTCGGAACACTAAATTAGCTGTATACAAGACAGTGTTCAAACCAGTTTTAACTTATGGATCTGAGAGCTGGGTCAGAAGTAAAACACTTGACCAAAGACTAGAGACCGCAGATATGAGAGTCCTGAGAAAGATTAGAGGCGTGAACAGATGGCATCAATGGCAATATCATATTAAAAATGAGGATATTAGGAAAGAACTTGACATTGTCAGCATCCAGGAATGCGTTAGCAGAGCTAATCTCAGATGGTATGGTCACTTAAATAGAATGGGAGAGGAAAGATTAGCAAAACAAGTGTTCTCTGCCAGGTTGGCAGGGAAACGACCCAGAGGAAGACCAAGATATAGGTGGATTGATACGGTACAAAGTGCCTTAGACGATAGAAATATAAGATCTGATAATGTTGGAGTCTTGACAAGTAACAGACTGATTTGGAGGAAAATTGTAGATAGGAAGTTAGTAATGATGTAATTTTTTCATGTTAGTACTGTCATATCCTGTACACCCCTTGAGGGTACATGGCAGGAATTTGATGATGATGATGATGATGATGATAATTTAAATCTACTTCTGTATAGGAGGGAGGTGTTTTGGGATAAACCACCCTGGATACAATCACTGGATCCAATGGGTGTGGAGGGGGGAAGAAATCTCTCTTAGATAGAAATAATTTTAAATTAGAGAAACTATTTATGGAATCACCATGGCACTACAACATTCCCCAGCCTTATAAATTCAGCAGCATCACACTGTCAAAAATCTGGGAGACCTACAGCAAGTGCCAATCACTGCACCCATAGAGGGCACCAGTGAGGAATGTAAGAGCCCACCTTTTACAATTAGTCTGTGTTTGCCTTTCTGCTAATGTGCTTGCGTGCACGTGCTCAATATATTTCTTTGTGTTCATGACGATGCTTTGGGGACCAAGGTAAAATATTAGCTTATGAATCTAATTAGATAAATAAATTTAATTAATTATTAGCTTCAGATGTCTGTTTATTTCATTAAACAACATGAATTTTTGAACTGTTAAGTCATGATTTTTGTTCTTTGTAAAATTCGTTAAAAAAAAAGTGAAAGTGATTATGCATTAATTCAACTGTTTCTTCTGCTTCTTCACCTCCTAATCATCAGCATTTGCTAAAGTTATTTTTCAATAATCATTCTTCCTTTTACTTACCACATAGCAAAATAACTCTTTGGGATGAAAATAGTACTGTTAGTATTACCATGTAATGCTTAGATTGGTAATCGTAATTATTTTAATGAATTAACAAAATTATTTTTTGGTAATCCTGTACTGGAGAGGTTTTTCAATCTACAGTATATCAGATCTGTGGATGGCCAGAAAGTTCAGAGGAAAGAAGAAATGTGTTGATGTTGGATATAGAATAGTCTACAGGCCTTCATTCCCAACATTTTCTTCTTTAATATTGGGAATGAAGGCCTGCAGACTATTCTCATCTTTCTGGCCATCCATAGAATGAAATGAATGATGAGGATGAAAAATTTGTTGTGCAAGTTTGAAGTTTAACTGCAAAAAGGTGCTGAAGAACTGTTGTATCTGTTTCAACAGATGTAGAGGCAAATGGGAGAATTAGTGAAATTCAACTATAATATTTACAGAAAATTAAAACAGCAGAAATTGAACTGGCATAAAACACATCATTAATCAAACCAATTGCTCTCTTCTTTATGAGTCAAATAATTAAGCAACCTCATAAAGGCATTATCCCAAATATGAATGTCGTATTCAATGAGTGGTATGAAGTTAACAGAGGTTCAGCAGTCATGTAACAAGTTGAGAGAAAAAGACAACCTAATTTCTTGGATGCTAAAGAGGCAATATTTGTAATATGTTCAAGTCAGCTCTTGGAAGATCCTGTAACCTCTAGAGAGAGAGCACGTCCCCTGGGTGGCAGATAGGGGAGCTCACCAGATATGATGGCGTGGTCCAAATTTGCTGAATAAGGACTCATGGACCAACAGGACCACAGCAGGCTATCACCTTGATAGCAAGGGAAGTGGCTTTCCCATGGTCCCCTAGCTGGGTCTATTTTTTTTATTCTTCAGCCAACTCTTGTTAACTCATGATCCTAATGCTATTTAGAGTGTTCGAGGGCTATGGGTCATTCTATGTCTATCTCTATATCTTCTCTTTAAAATTTCCTCATACCACTTTAAGGAAAGCTTGAAGGCCTCAAGATGGCAGCCCATCACCAAGCTAGACTGCAGATGGCCAGTAACCTTCTCAATTGAAATTTTAACTCACTAAAAAAATCACAACGATAGTAAACAGACAGACTTTTTTGGTAACGAACCGGCTTGGAATAAGGATTCGAGAAGAAAACGATCGAAAACAAAAGAAAAGCAGAAACCTATTGGAATATAGCTACCTGGAATGTGAGAAGTATCCACAATTCATAGAACTGGACCAAGCATTAGAAGAAAGAAATTTAAAAATAGCAGTAATTACAGAATCTAAAAAAAAGCAAAAGAGAGAGAGCTAAATCTGGTGTAATGATCTTTTTACATAAATCTCTTAGAGATTTATGTAAAAAGATCATTATAAACCATTTTGCAACTTTTGGAGCAATAGAATAATAGAAATGAGAATTAAAATAGACAGAGGCGATATGACAGTAATTGGAACTTACACACCCGAAGAAGGAAAAGAGGATGGCTCGGGAAAACTTTTACACACAACTGCAAAACATTTTAATTAAGACCAATCCTAGGGATCACATCTTGGTAATAGGCTATCTTAATGCAAGCATTCGCAATAAACCAAACATAGGACCTATAAGAGAACTTAACTGTAATAGGAATGGAAACAGATTAAGAGATTTTACCATAAGCAATAACCTTAAAATAATGAGCACCACCTTCAAACATAAAGACATTCACAGATACACCTGGGAAGCAAGAGACATAAGAAGCGTATACGAAGGATCTGAAATAGAATCAGATCATCACCTTTTAATTGGAAAAATAAAATAGGAACTAAGATGGAAAACAATAAAAAAAACATACGGAAAATAGAAACTTCAAATCCTTTAAAGTTAGACTTCTAGACGACAATAGCATTAACATTAAAGATGTGTACCAAAAAAAAATAAAGAACTGTATGATAAATATAAAAGAAAATCAGAACATAGAAGAAGAAGAATGGTCACCCCTAAAAATCATAATGACAAAAGCTGCAAAAGAAAGTTCAGGAACAAAGAAAAAGTGGAAAAGAAAAAGAGGCCTTAGGGACTGGTATGGCGACATTAAATGCATTATTGAAAAAAAGAAAAAAGCATATAAAAACCTGCTCAACCTGAAAACAACAGAATCAAACATCGAATACAACAGAAAAAGAGCAATAGCAAAAGCAGTACGCACGAGAATAAACAGAAACAGATGGGACAATTTTGTAACAAAATTAGAGAGAGACTGTACTCTCAAAAGCCCTAACACATATCAAATCCTTAAAGATCTAAATAATGAAACTAGAGAAAAAGCAGATATTAATACAATTAAAATAGAAACATGGCAAACTTACTACCGAGATCTGTGGTATGATGAAAACATTCAAAACAGAAAACCACCTTTGTAAACAGCTTGGACAACTTGGAAAACATTGCCCTAGAAGAAGACAACATAAACTTGAAACTTATCCCGTCGATGACATGAGGAGCTTAAGGATCTTCCTCAGCCATAGCCAAGTTAGCCAGTCTTGGGCGTGGACACCAGGGTCCCCCCCCCACAGTTTATCTGGGATTTTTTATCCTGCAAGCAGGCAAACCGGCCCTGTGACACACACGGATACAGTCAGGAATACTGAAGACAATCCCTCCAGCCACAGGTCTGAATCGTCAGCTATGCCAGTCCCAAACCCGGATAAAAACAGGGGGGATTGAGGTGGTGCCGTACCTCCCCGTAAAAGTGGCTCACGGACGCTGAATCACCATACGAAATGAATGAATGAATCCCGTCCCTGTAGTGGTTCTCAGTAAGATCTGCAAAATACCCCTTTACAACTGCAATCACCTCTTGATTCAAAGAAAAATGCTGACCAGCAAGGAAGAGTTTTAGTTTCAAGAAGAGATGGAACTTGGAGGGAGCCAAATCTGGGGAATAGGGTGGATGTTCCAACATTTCATAGTGCAGATCCCTTAATTTGCTTAATTTTCTATTGCAAACCGGGTCTTTTCTCATGAATTTTTTCGTCTAGTCTAGTTAAAAGATCGGAATAATATTCCCTGGTTATTGTTTTGCCATTTTCAAGATAATTAATAAACAAAATGCCTTTAGCATCCCAAAACACCAATGTCATGACCTTTCCTGCTGATGGAACCGACTTTGTCTTCTTTGCCGCTGAACAACCAGCTTCTGTCCACTGTTTTGACTGCTGTTTGGATTCTAGTGTGTAATGGTGAATTACAAGTCTCATCCATAGTACTAAATCGACACACAAAATCAGTTTTATTCTTGTTAAAACGCTCTAAGCACTTCAGAGATTTTCATGCGAGTGCGATTTTGATCTGCTGTGAGCAACACAGCACCCATTTTGCGCAAAGCTTTTTCATATGCAATTCGTCATGCAAAATATACCCTACACGTTCTTTTGAAATGCAATTGCACGCACTCTGACTTGCTGGTCATCCAATACTATATCATGCACTTGATCAATGATTTCTGGTGTTACACTTACACTTTTTGGATGTCCTTCATGTGGATCATCTTCAAGGCTGGTATGGCCACGTTTAAACTCGGCAGCCCATTTCTTAATTGTCGAAAATGAAGGAGAAGTAAACTCCCATAAACTTTTATGAACTTCGAATGAATTTCTTTTGGCACTAAACCTTCTTTTACAAAGAATTTTATAACTGCACGATACTCAATTTGATCCATTTCAAGGGATACAGACAACACTTTTGTTTCAGCTGTATAAAACAAACTGCTTGATATTGACTTGCAATTTTACATGGATGCTTATGACAGATGTACCAAATTATAAAAAGAAATCACTTGCTGATAGTGTTGCCATCTATGGTCGAGGCCAATAACTTTTCAGAAAACCCTCGTATGATTTGGAAAAAAGGAAAATGCCCACAAGTTTGGACAAAAGCAATAGTTATCCCAATCTATAAAAATGACACAAATCTGATTGTAACAATCAATTAATGTGGCATCAGCTTACTTAGTACATGTTATAAAGTATATGCAAAAATCTTAGCATATAAACTTAAATGTATAGTAAACCCAAAAATTAATAGAAGGAGAAAATGGATTCAGAAAAGACGGGTCTTACACAGACTCTGCGTTTACGTTTAAAATTACTAACAGAAAAACACAGAAAAATGACCATAGAAACACACAACTTTTATTGATTATACCAAAGCATTTGATAAAATTATCACAGAAAAACTATTGGAAATCCTGGAAGAATAAGAAATACCAAACCAACTCTTTATTTTATAGTCTTATTTTTTCTGTAAATTTAAGGCACGTGGTGTCTGTGAATGGTACACTGATATTGGTGTAAGCTTCAAAGTTCGGGAGACATTTGCAACCAACAAAAGCGTAAGTCTATCTTTTGCAGCTTTAAAACCTGGAGCGGAACGTTCTTCACAGGAAATGAAGGTGTGTGATGGCAAATTTTTTCCAATAGAGTCCAGTCTCATCAGCATTAAAAATGAGATCAGGAGGATAACTTCCTTGTTCTACACAGTCTTGAAATTCTTTAGGAAAAGCAGTTGCTGCCACAACATCTGCACCTGCTGCCTCACCACATAATTTGACTTACTTTGAGACTTAACTCTCATGAACCAACCTTTGCTTCCTAAAAATGTTTCTTCGCCTCCATCTGTCCTTTTAAGATCCTCAAAAATTCTTTTTGCTTTCTCAGTTATAACAGCCTGCGTCAGAAGAATGTTTTTCTGATTCAAGTCATCCACCCATAATGATAATAATTTTTCTATTTTTTCATGAAGTTTATCCCTTCTATAATTTATGTTTTGCATTTAGTACTGCCGTAGATTGTTGCACAGACTGTTTTATTCTATCTGCATTTTTCGTAATTGTAGTAACAGTCGATGGAGGTAAGTTCATACTTCTACAGACATTAATGTGTCTGCCCATCTTCCATTCTTCGAATCACCTCCATCTTCTTTTCAAGTGGGATTGATTTCTGTGCCTTCTTAACACCAAGTTCTGCTAACTTTTTTGCACTTCTTTTATCAGACATGGTATGTAATTACGTACTTTATAGTTCGCCCACCGTTTGTAGGTCCCTGCTTCGCGTCTTTCCAAGAATAGTCAATTCATGCTGAAGGGGAGAAAGAAATGAAGGACGTCCGAATTGGTCGCCAACATGCAAAATCACGTGCTTTATAGGTAAAAACTGTTATACAAGCAACATAGTTAACAACAATAAGCATAAAAGAGAAGTTAATTTTCCGACCAGTAATAATAAACGACTCATCCCACAATACGGACTGATTACCCTATATTGGAATGGACTCTCCTTTTTCTGAGATACGCAGAAGTATTGAAGGATCTCTAATCGGTGGGCAAACTATATCAATTTAAATATGTATGTATGTAAAAAAATTAAATAGAACAATTAGGTAGATTCAACAGTAAAACTAGGTTTGATACATATATGTTGTAGTAGCTCGGTAAACACTCAAACACTAGAGTGCCTGCTAGCGTCGTTTCTCAGTCAGACCACACTATAGTAAGAAAGCACGTGCAGACATCCAGCGTTATTGTGAATCAGCTTAAATTGAACCGTCGTAAACCGAGGGCGGCCTGTACTTAATTATCAAAGTTGTTGGTTGGATTTGCAGCCAGCTGGAGAGGATCAACAATGCAAGAAAGAACAGAGCTTTTATGGAATCCCAATTATTTGCATGTGACTAGAGATAAAGCTGGCTACTCAGTTTCAGAATACAGATCACATGACAGGAAATTACTGAACAGCAACTTAATATTTAAAGTGGCCTAATAAGATTCCCAGACTTTTCCAAGACAATTGTCCATACGTGAGATCCTCTGTTGATTGACAACAGTAAAATTCACAATGATATTTGTTTATTAGCTAAGTGGTTTCTAGGTAATAAAGAACTTGACTATTAATAATTTTTTCCAACAGTTTAGATAGAATTCAATTCTTTGGTAGTCATTATGGGGAGCAAATCTGAGGAAGATTCTTCCACAGCCTGGTCTTAGTCCAATCAAACTTCTGGTTATTTCCTAAACTGATGACCACTCAACTCAAAAGTACATCCATTAAAAAAGAAAAGAAAATTATTCCAAAATAGTGTGTGAAAATAAAGCAGACTTCAAACTATCTTTTTTTTTTCCCCAATAATTTTGTTTTTATTTCTTCTGGATGGAGCTATCCAAATGGAAGCAGTATTTTCATCATGATCCTCTGAGATGATGGACAAAAATTTAAAAAGGAATGAAAGTTTTTCATCTCAATGAGAATTGGTTAGTCGTGCATTCAGTATAAATGTTTCTAAAGGAAAACTGAAAACAATAATCTAACCCAGTATGAAGCATAAAAATTATGACAATCTCACTTGATATTCTTCTAATGCCACAGAGATGACCTCCATTACCAATGAAATATCATCATCGAGCTTATTGGAGGCCTAAAGTAGCAAATGCCATCTTTAGTTTCCAGAACAAGGATTTCGATTTCTGTCCCTTCTTTGTGCAGTGAAAATGAGAGACCCCCTTCAAGTCATGCCAAACATATTTAGAGATCCATAACCTTCTTCATTTTAAGGGTACATCATTTAAAACTGTGATGCCGCAAGCAAGACACCAGTTAGTGCATGGGCCTGAACCTGTCAGATGAGTCAGGAGGCTTCCAGTCAACTGGCGTATAATGCTGCCCACGTTCTCTGCCAGGTAATGGCTGGAGAGTGAGTCTGAGTAGTAATACATGGATGGCATTGTCAAGGCCACATTATGGCATGGAAACTGGTGACTACAGATGTCATGTGCAAGAGAATCTCTTCTCACTGCATGTCCCCCATCTAAGCATGAATGAATCTTACAAACTGACACTGCAGCAAAAATTAATCTCTCTCAAACTAGTTTCGACAAAAAAGACAACATAAGAAATATGAACATACTGTGCAACTACAAATTGTGAGACCCCTCAACACTTCTGTGCATGGCAAAAGAAGGAATCCATTCTGATAATAGGGTAATCAATGCATTTCGTAGGAAGAGTGTTTATTATTATTGTCAGAAAATTAGTTTTTCTTTCATGACAATTCTAGTTTTTAAAGTGGGAACTATTTTGCTTGTACAACAGTTGGAAAATTTTGCAAATAAAGCACGTGATCTTGTGTGTTGGTAACAAATTCGTACATCACCTTCGACTCTTCTTGGCAAATTGCTAGCCGAGGGTCTCACATCTGCGGTCAGACAGTACAAACCAAGCCAGAATCTCCTCAATAAAAGCTCTTTAACATCCACATTACTAACTGTGGCATTAACACCAACATATATGATGTTCACTATCACTTCCAGTCATCCAGAAGACATCATACTTTTTACAAAAACCAAGATTGAAACTTCATCCACTACTATCCACTTTCAATGTCAAAATTACACACTTCCTGATTTTTTTTTCCACAAGGGTGGCACAAGCCTTTATGAGATGTGACATGGTTTACTAGAGAATGGCTAATTTATAATCCTCTACTTTTGACATTCTCTGCCTCTAGGTGTCTACCTCTTCTTTGCCTCTATAAACTCCACGATGTTTGTAGAAAGGGTTATGGTCTTTAGGCAAACAAAGTAAACATCCTGTAGTTAAAATGGCTTGATGGTCACTCTTATTATTATTATTTGACACCTCCGGGGAGTCCAAGGACTCATCAAGGGCTGGCACCTACTCTACAACTCCGTCTCCACCATTCAATCACCAACTGACCACAACTACACCAATGCCATCTACTGCCAACCACCACTGGTATTTCCACAGACAATGACAAACATCCATGGCAATGGTGGGATTCGAACCAGCAGCCTTTTGGCTGGAGAGCAGATACGCTATCCACTTGGCCAACCAGGCCGGCCTGGATGGCCGAGTCAATCTCATGACATATCATGAGATTTGAGAAGACTAGCGATCTTCAGCTAAAGCCAATGTAAGGAATGGAAATAGTTTTCCAGTGAAATGCCAAAAGAAATTCGTTCGAAGTCCATAAAAGTTTATGGGCACTCTTCTCCTTTGTTTTCGACAATTAAGAAATCGGCTGCCGAGTTTAAAAGTGGCTGTACCAGCCTTGAAGATGATCCACGTGAAGGACGTCCAAAAAATGTAACAATCCCAGAAATCATTGATCAAGGGCATGATATGGTATTGGATGACCAGCGAGTCAAAGTGCATGAAATTGCTGAGACTATAGGCATTTCAAAATAACATGTAGAATATATTTTGCATAAAGAATTGCATATGAAAAAGCTTTGCACAAGATGGGTGCTGTGTTGCTCACAGTAGATCAAAACTGCACTCGCATGAAAATCTCTGAACAGTGTTTGGAGTGTTTTAACAAGAATAAAACTGATTTTGTGTGTCGATTTATTACTATGGATGAGACTTGGATTCGCCATTACACACAAGAATCCAAACAGCAGTCAAAACAGTGGACAGAAGAGCTTTTATTGAAGCGGTTGTTCAGTGCCAAAGAAGACAAACTCGGTTCAATCAGAAGGAAAGGTCATGACATCAGTGTTTTGGGATGCTAAAGGCATTTTGTTTATTAATTATCTTGAAAAGGGTAAAACAATAACCGGGGAATATTATTCCTGTCTTTTAACCAGACTAGATGAAAAAATTCGTGAGAAAAGACCCAGTTTGTAGAAGAAAATTAAGCAAATTAAGGGATCTGTACTATGAAATGTTGGAACATCGATCATATTCCCCAGATTTGGCTCCCTCTAACTTCTATCTCTTCCCAAAATTAAAACTCTTCCTTGCTGATCAGCATTTTTCTCCGAATCAAGAGGTGATTGCAGCTGTAGAGGAGTATTGTGCAGAACTTACTGAGGATGGGATAATGGCGCTGGAATAAATACATTAGTCTTAAGGGAGATTATATTGAAAAATAAAAATAACTTTGAAATTATAAATTCATTTTTTTATTTTTAGGCTGAGAACTTTTCAGACCACCCTCGTATATGTAGCTTACATATAGACTTTAACACTAGTAGTTAAACAGGATAAAAATTAAACATAGCATTAATAAAAGCTTTTAAATTAACCAGGTCTACAAATGTGAATGTAGCTAATGACATATTTGTCTGACTGATGAACTAGCACAATTTTTTAAGTCTATGTATGTACGAGGATGTGCTGAGAAGGAATCGAGGTAGAACCATGCAACTTATACATTCCCGATGAGTGTCATGCCTTCTTACACCACTGCTGCATCATTTACAATCTTCTGAGAAAAAAGTCTTTGCCATGTTGCACAAACCGGTCATTTTCACTGTAGGTGTTTATCAGGACTTTTTCCCCATCCCATATACTTGTTTTCAAAAATTAATCTTTTATCTATAAAAAGTTTGATTCTGAATTACATATAAAATTAAATATTTAAGTGAGAAATTTTATACATACTTTTTAAGCTCCTTCACAAAATTGATATTAAAGCTCTCATCCCAGCCACAGTCTAACAAAAACTTAAACTCATCTACTTGCAGTAGATAGCAATGAGGAGTCTCATCTAAGACTCCTGACATAGCTTGCAGCTTGATGATGGATGTCATTATATTGCTAAACGACATGAGGCTCAAGATATCACTAGACAAACACAAAATGAATAAATAAATTATAAGAAGTTGCTTTTAGAGATAAAATGCCAAAACTTATTTGCAAAATGTGATAATTTTTTATAGAAAAAAAAAAAAAGGTTAATTTAAGAAGCATTTCAAACATACATATTACAAAAAAAAAAACTAATAATTTAAACACTAGTTTCCTGATATGTACCCTTAAAGAATGTATAGGATTCTATTTTGATTTACAAATAATAAACAGATACAGAGAAGTTAAAAAGACATATTGAAACTCATTCTAATACCAGCACATATGCAACAAATTACACACATCTAGCTCTTTTAGTACTAAAGAAGGATTTGAAAGTTGGGAGGTGGAAGGAAGAGGAAAAGCAGAAAATATTTTTGGGCTTTCACACCATTCGTCTACTATAAATCCATCACCAATTGTGATAATCATGTCCTATCCTTACTTTCATATTGAATCAAGGAATACACTGTAGTCACAAAAAATATCTCATCTTAAATTGTCTGGAAGTCATTATCTAATCTCTTCACATAATGGGAATTCAACAATTATCTCCAAACTATTCAAAGAGAGAGAGTTGCTACATGCTATGCATCACTGGTCCTTAATGTGCAAAATTAGTCAATGAATAATCTTGTATATAACACTATTAAATTCAGATATTTTATTGCTAATTATATACTTTTATTATTATTATTATAAAAACCTCAATGGAGTCAAAGACTCATCTAGTTAATTATATACTTAGTAAAACATCTTATCTGAATTCATTATGCATATCACTATGATCCTGAAAACTATATTATATCATAAAACATAAATAAATATACTATATCATATACCATGGAAGTAGAATATAAAATACTGAAAGTAGTATTATTAGTTCCCAAGCTGGACAGGTCAAAGGGAAGGAATCAGACAGAGCCATGCTCAATCTTCAACATGGTTCTCCAGAAGTGTGAAGCTTCCAACTTGTAAAAAAATTTGCTTGTCATGAAATTCCATTAGATGCAACTGAATGAGCTTTGACCCATGAATTGGAATAATGGACGCTCAATAGGATCGTGGAATATGAGAGACTTATATTGAGCAAGAGTATGTCAGGAACTTACCCATGAATTAAATACATAAGACTTTATGGAAGAAATAACACAAACATGAACTAAAAATATGTTTCATCACCAAGGCAATAATTATGGACTTTAATAATTGATTTTGAAGCCTTTAATGAAAGAAAAAAAAGTTAAGGATGAAAACAAAATGGTTTGAGATAACTTTTGTTAATGCACATGCACTTACAGAACTGCAGAAGAAGAGATAAAATATGAATTCTACAAAAAAAATGGAAAAAATCCTATAAAAATACTATAACATAACATTATTAATAAAAGTCATATATATACCAATATAAGAAGTTATAAAGAAGCTGCATGTAACATCATTTTTTTTGTTACAAAGCTTCTGTTAGTCACAATGTCTACAGATTTCCCCACCGATGACAGAGTACCAGTATGCTGCACTATCACCCACAGTTTTTCTTCTATTCATAAACGATCCATCACTAACTTCAAATACTAACCAGTTTTGTTGATCACAGCACACTCCATTCATCCATTTCATTTGACAAACCCTACAGTGTCCATATATTTTTGGGGCCATTGTTGTTCAATTTGTATGTTAATGATATTGGATCGGCTTTAATTAGTGATATCCAGCTGTTTGCAGATGATGCAAAACTGGGGAGAGCAATGCACAGTCAGGCTGATGTTAATGTCTTACAAGAGGACTTGAATAGATTGCATGAATGGGCAGGTAAGTGGAACCGACAGTTCAATGTTGCCAAGTGTAAGATTTTGAGCTTCGGTAAGCATCGATGGGATGCAAAGTATACACTTAGTGGGGAAACTTTAACAGAAATAGAGGAGATGAGCGATCTAGGAGTGATGGTGGAGAAGGACCTGAAATTCAGGGAACACATTGCACAAGTTGTGAAGACATCACATTGAATAATGGCAATGATGTGAAGAACCCTGACATGCAGAAATAGAGAGGTTATGATTCCATTGTATAAGGCCTTGATCAGGCCTCATATGGATTATTGTGAACAGATTTGGTCACCAGGTTTTCATGGTGACAAGGATATGTTGGAAAGGATACAGAAAAGATTCACAAAGGTAGTCAGTGGTCTTTGGAATGTGGAGTATGAGGACAGATTGAGAGAATGTAAGTTACAGAGCCTCGTGAATAGGAGGAAGACGGAGAGGGGATATGATTGAGACATATAAGCTGGTCAGGGATTGTTATCAGGTAGACATGGAAGAGATTTTTCATAGAATTAGAGAGAGAAGTAGAACAAGAGGCCATTGCTGAAAACTGTATATGGAAGATGTGAGCAAAGGAGTTAGAAGCAGGTTCTTTGCATGGAGGGTGGTTGGTGAGTGGAATGCATTGCCTGAATGTTTTGTGGATGCACTGAATCAGTTTAAGACGCTGTTGGATGAGCATTGTATGCAATAGTGAGTACCTCCCACGATGAGTCTCTGACTCCATTGAGGTCAAATGTTAATAATATATATCAATAGCTACAAGGCTTTCCATAATTAGTGCCTTAAATACTGATTGCCATATTTCAGTGGATTGAGGAAAAATCTTATCCACTTCAAAGAAACCAAAATACAATCTTCCACCCCTAAGCCTCTCCTGGCTAAGCATATCATATCCATAGCCTCCTCTGTATCTAAAAATCTAGTCATCCTTTTCGACTGAAGATTATTTCTTCAGTCGAAATAATGCTAGGACAACTCCTAACATCATATTAATCCAAAATCTGTCCTAGCTTTGAATACTGTTCTCACATATAGAGTGGTGCACCAAGACAAAAACCTCTAAAAATACTTAATGATGTCCAGATGGACAATTCAGTTAATGTGCAACTCTCCTCTCATACATACTTACTCCAGTCTGTGAGAGAAGCGTCACCCATACCAAATGGAATGTGTTCTGCTGAAATCGTCAACACCATTCTTCCACATTCCCTCAAATTGATTAACACAAGCTGCTCAGGCCAGGACCCATTCATTGTTCAGCTCCCAACATACTGAACCAATTTCTTATCCTCCTTTAATAATATATTTAGTTTAATCCTTTATCCAAGTGTAAGCAAACAAAATTTGCATCTGAAAATATCTTCAGGACTGAAGTAAGGTGGTGCATCGCTTGGCAACTCGTAGCAAAGGTGGACCAAACTCTCATCACTCCCTGTCTCAGTATCTCCCATACTGCAAAACACATCTCCTTGCAGACATGTATACTGCCTATGCATTAAGGGAAGGGCCACTACGCAGACCGGTGTACCACCTTATTATTAAATTACTCTGGATTTAGAGAAAGATGTTGGAAGTTTATTTTACGCTTAGTTAGACTATAATAAATTTAATTTAATGCTTTATCCAAGTGTAAGCAAACAAAGTTTGCGCCTTTGTTTGCTTACACTTGGATAAAGCATTAAATTAAATTTATTATAGTCTAACCAAGTGCAAAATAAACTTCCACATCTTTCTCTAAATCCAGAGTAATTTAATAATAAGGGGGTACACTGTTGGCAACTCATATAGGTAAATATGACCTTTCCACTGCTTCTGCCTTAGTATCACCACTCTGGGTCTGCCTCCCACTGACAAGACCTCAATAAAGGTCGAAACCGGTCTGCGTAGTGGCCCTTCCCTTAATGCATAGCAGTATACATGTCTGCAAGGAGATGTGTTTTGCATTATGGGAGATACTGAGAAAATGAGTAATGAGAGCTTGGTCCACCTTTGCTACGAGTTGCACCACCTTACCTCAGTCCTGAAGATATTTTCAGGCACAAACTTTGTTTGCTTACACTTGGATAAAGGATTAAACTAAATTTATTATAGTATAACCAAGTGCAAAATAAACTTCCAACATCTTTCTCTAAATCCAGAATAATTTAATAATAAGGTGGTACACCAGTTTGGCAACTCATATAGGTAAATATGCCCTCTCCATTTCTTCTGCCTTAGTATCACCACTCTGGGTCTGCTTCCCACCAACGTGACCTCAATAAAGGTCGAAACTGGTCTGGGTAGTGGCCCTTCCCTTAATGCATAGCAGTATACATGCCTGCAAGGAAATGTGCTTTGCATTATGAGAGATACTGAGACAGGGAATTATGAGAGCTTGGTCCATCTTTGCTACGAGTTGACAAGGGAAGTACCACCTTACCTCAGTCCTGAAGATATTTTCAGGCGTAAACTTTGTTTGCTTAAACTTGGATAAAGGATTAAACTAAATTTATTATAGTCTAACCAAGTGCAAAATAAACTTCCAACTTCTTATCCTCCTCTTTCATACCTTTTAACCTCTATGATATGGACAATCTTCCCCACACACACAGTGGTGAGCTATGGAAATTTTAACAAGGCTCACATCGTCGAGCAAAAAAAAAAAAAAAGACCTAATTTAGTCCTTATAATACTTATATTGCGACTTTGTAGAGCTTCTGACAGATATGACAATACCTGTAGGATATTGTAAAAATAATCATAATTTAAAATTCTGAATATTTTTACGTATTGTTTATGTTAGTATGTTTATTAGTTTTATAACACGCATTACCGGCACTTGCGATGTGCCCGTTATTGAAATTGTTTTGTCAAAAATGATATGTAAAGTAGTTAAAAATTTATGTACTTACCGGATTTGAATAGTTGTGTTATTTTAAATTTATTGTAATTTAAAATATTAGGTGTTTGCGTTTTTTGAAGACATTCTCTTGACGCTAACGGAGACGTGTGCCATTTCATTATACCTAGTTTCTCGCTTGCTACTTTCATGGAGTGCGCATGCTCGTCGAGAAGTTTGATGTGTGATTGACAGCTGACAAGTTCGGTATCGAAGCAACGAGAGAGTAAACAAGATAGCGTTCGGAAGGAATTTAGAACACAGGCCGGCAGATATTTAGATTCAGAGGAACTTGAGTTTTTTTTTTTTTTTTTTTTTTTTTTTGTGACAGTCGGAGGAAAATTAATAGTATATTCCGAAAAAGGAATCGTGGAACTATTAAGTTTTAATGTGGAATAAGTATTGATAAATAAAAGGGAAATATTGCTATAGATCGTTTTAAAATGATATTGGAGGAAGATTTACAAATTGGAAGATTTATAGTAGATTCCGAAAAGGGATCGAACTGTAAGTTTTATTTTAATTGGAAGAGTTAAGACTGTCAATAAGCATTTAAAGAAGAATTTGCTATTTACGTTCTAAAGGAATGTTCGAGAAAACTCTGATTAGGAGGTTTTATCTGTATTAAGGACGCCGGATCTAACTATTATTTCTACTAAAATGAGACAGAATTGAGTCAGGAAGATTTAATATGTGCTACATGAGTGATAAAACAAAGATCCTGTGAAAATGAAGAATAACGTCATATGTCTTAGGAGAAGGGCCTTCACAGAGAGAGAAACTGACTTATGAACATTTTGTCATTGTGCAAACAAAGTGTTTAGTCTAGTCTTAAGTGCAAATTTATTTTTAAAAGGCCTTGGATCCAATTAATTTGTAGTTAGTTATGTAATATTTGTTTGAAGTGTATATATATTGTTTTTGTTATATTAAATGTATTTATTTTGTATTTTTGTCTTGAGTCAGTGATTTATTTGGATTCTGAAAGAAATAGTAAAAAAAAAAAAAGAGGTCAATTGCACCAATCGGAGTGAAAACCTCTGTGCATATAATAATATATAGGTACACTCGGAAATAAAAAAATAATTGTTAGAAAAAGAGATCATATACATATACTATATTTAAACAATAGCGCAGCCGGTAGGATTAATATTATGATAATATCTCCTCTTTAAATAAACACTAATTATTAACAATGGTGCAGTCGACAAAATTGGCTATCACATAACTTTATTTTAGAATCCAAAAAAGTAAATCTTGACTCAAGTAAAATAGCTACAGGAGATAGTAATTCTAATGGTTAAGTTTCTTTAGTTAAAGATGAGGAATTTTTTAGGTTAATTAATCCAACTTTAGTAATACCTTCTTTCTCAGGTGATAGTAGTGAAAGTGTAGAAACATTTTTTAAATATGCAGAAAAAATTAGAGATATAGGAAAATGGTCAGATTTTCATTTGTTGATTGTACTTCGTAGTAAATTATTGGGCAAAGCCAAAACATTCTTAAACACATCTCCTTTACTGAGAGACACTGACAGTTATGCATTATTTAAAAGTCTGCTAATATCAGAATTTTCAAGTGTAAGAGAATTAGGGCCTAACATTTGGAAAATTCATCAGTGCATTCAAGGAAATAGGGAGTCTGTTTCAGAATATTATCATAGACTTAGGAGCATTGCTCATAAATTTAATGTTTCATCTGAAGAGAAATCCTCTTTAGAATGGTTGCTGTTTAATCAATTTAGGCTTGGTCTTAAAGATAATTTGAAAGAAACAGCATACAAGAAAAAGATTAAAAATCTTGAACAGTATTTTGAACTTGTTAAAGAAAAGGAAGAGAGACTTAGAGATATATTTCATTCTGAAAATAATAAGCAGGTAAATTCTTTTCAGTATAATCAAACTCATTCTCCTAGCATTGTGGCTGCAGATAAAGTGAGAGAAGGAAAGTTTCATAAATTAAAAGGTGCTAATAAAAAGAAACAGTCTAAGGAAACTTATGTGAATTTCACTGAAGATATTCCAGAATCTGAGTCCAAGGTACAATTACATCATTTGGAAAAATTAGAGGAACTGAAAACATTTCTTAGTGAAGAAATAGAAAGACAACAGAGACCAATAGTAAAAGGACAGGAACTTTTGTTTAAGATGATATTGGATTTAACAATATCCAATAATCTTACAGATAATCAATCTTTCTCTTGTAAATCTAATGGTATTGACAGGAATAAAACATCTCAAAGGAGATATGTTCCAAAATGCTTCAGATGTAATAAACCTGGTCATTTTGCTAAAGACTGTTATGTTAAGGATAAATCTTGTTTTCAGCATAAGAAATCAGAGAATAAAGAAAAATCTGGAAAAAATTATTATTCCAATATTATACTGGCAAGGACAGAAATGTGAAACTACTCATTAGACATGGGTAAAGCTAAAGACAGCTCCAACCCTAAAAGAGAGTTTGATGTATCATTAGCTCCTTATGCTAATGGAGGTAATCCTTTGACAGTTTTATAAAGATTTATTGAAGATGTGCCTTGTGAAATCTTACTTGACACAAGTGCACATATCTCGCTCATTTCTTATAGTTTGTTTAACAGAATTAATTCCAAATGACATTTCAGTTTTAAGTTATCCAATTAAATTAAAGGGTACATTTGAATCAGAAATTTCAGCTGATAAGAAAATCAATGTTTTTATTTCAATTCCTTGTTTTCCATTGAAAGTTTGTCATCCATTAGTTGTTCTTCCAGAATTCTCAAATCCAAATGAACAAGTAATATTTGGAATCGATTTTCTGAAACATCATGGTTTTGCATGTAATTTTGTTGATAATACAGTGTCCTTGTGTGGACTAAAATGCTGTTTAGACATGAAACCAGGTGACAAAGGAAAGTTAAAGCAGTCTCCTGAAGCTTTTCAAGACACTAATGATAATGATCAAGTGTTTAATATTGAGACTCTAAAGAAAGATGAGAGGGAAAATATTCAGGAATTAAAAGAGAATTTGGTGCAGAATTCAATGAAATCAGCAATTACTAGTGAAGAAAAGGATAGAATTCTGAAATTCTTTAAATCTGCCTTTGAATTTTCTCTGGTGTTTTCACAGAGGATATTGTTTCAATGTCTTGCACTAATGCAGTAGAACACTCAGTGCAGATTTGTACTCAATCTCATTTATATTAGGCAATATCAGACCCCACTGAAATATATGGAGTGTTGCCAGAAACTACTGCAGGAATATGAAAACACAGGAATAATTGAGAAGTCAAATGAAAGCCTGAAGTTTGTCTTAGACTCGAGAACCATCAATAAGGTTACAAAATCTATTTCCCTCTGTGTAAAACTGAGGAATTATTGATATATTTGGAAGGAGCACAATATTTTACAAAACTGGATTTAAATTCTGGCTACTTTCAGATTCCTTTGAAGAAGGAAGACAGAAAAGACTTCGCATTTACTACTAGATGGCAGAAATATCAAGTATGTCGATTATCACAAGGTGCAAGAAATTCTGCTATGTCATTCCAGTCTTTAATGAATTCTGTCTTATCAGATATGTTGGGAAGTGGAGTCATCTGTTTTCAGGAGGATCTTCTAATTTATTCAAGGGATATAGTTAGCCATTGTAAAATCCTATGGAATGTCTTAAAGAGATTAGATGAGGCAAATCTATCTTTAAAGTGCTCTAAATGCCAATTTTTCTTAAAAGAAGTTGAGTATTTAGGTCATAAAATCAGTAGCAAAGGAATTATGCCAACTCAGTCAAATGTAGAAGGCATATTATCAGCTAAACCTCCTAAAACAGTTAGACAAGTTCACAGATTTATTGGCATGTTAAATTTCTATAGAAAATTTATTCCAAATTGTTCACAGCTATTGAGACCCATAGTGTGCTTGACAAGGAAAGGTGTTAAATTCAATTGGGGTGAAGCTCAACAAGAAGCATTTGACAAACTAAAACTGGCATTGACTAAAGCTCCAGTTCTCATTTATCCTAAGTTTGGTGAAGTATTTTATCTTTCTGCTGATGCTTCATATGATTGCATTGCTGCTGTACTAGAACAAAAAGAAGGAGAAGATTTTAAGCCAGTAGCTTTTATAAGTAGAAAATTATCAGGTCCAGAATTGAATTATTCAACCAAAGAGAAGGAAGCACCAGCAATAATTTTTCCATTGAGAAAATTTAGAGGCCTGTGTAGCTCAGTGGAAGTGGCGCTTGCGTCCTCTGCGCTTGGTCGCTTGAAGTCAGACTTAAGTTCAAGTCTACTCTCCGACTGGAGGAACCTTTTCTAAGCCTTTCTTCGACCGATTCCCGAGTTAGTCGATCTCTGGCACGGGCAAGCGGGTTTTTCCTCCCAGAAACTCAGGTTTTTCATCCCGTAAACTCAAGAAAATCGACCGTAGTACCTACATTATGTCAGACAGTAACATATCTTGTTAGGGTTAGGTACCAAGAGATGGCAGCACTTGTTTACCAGCCTCTTCATCGGTGGCTGCTATAATTAGTGATAGACATGGGCCAGCTATCTCTGATTGGCTACCGGTGGAGATTGAACTGCCCACTCAGTCTCCAAAAGCTAGATAGGGTTAAAAGGCCTCGCCTACTCCCTATAAGGGAATAAAAGGTGTTAGCTGATTTATTTATTTATTTATTGTTAGGACAACCTATTCAAATAAGATCTGATCACCAGCCTCTGTAGGATAAAAATCAACATATAATTAAGTGGGCACTGGAACTGCAGGAATATAATATTGATGTGGCTTATATTCCAGGAAAAAGAAATATAGTTGCTGATTACTTATCTAGATCTCTAGAATCTGATGATGATGAATCATCTAGGAATAACCATTTTAATCAAGATGAGGAAAAATCTAAAATTCATGTTATTCATAAGGTGAATAAAGAATTAAATTTTCAGAAAACTAGGCAGTATACAAATCGTTTTAGAAAGTATAAGTCATTTGCACCAGGAGATTTAGTATTGTCAGATGATAAATCTAGTATAAAAAGGATTGAGAATTTAGGAAGGAAAGCTTTAGGTTCATATAGAATTTTAGATAAATTTTCTCCTGTGAATTTTAGGATTCAAAATGCCAAAAATCCTAGTAAAATTATAAATGTACATTCTGATATGTTTAAAAAGTACTTTTTAGGGAGTAGAAATTTAGTTATATTAGGAGACAATATGAATAGAATATTGAAAGATGAGTGTTGTTTTCCTAGTACTAATTGTGCATCTCATTCACAATCAAATAGTAGGAAAGGGAATAGTTTTAAAGTTCATAATTCAAATATGCAGCAAAGGAAAAAAATTAAATTTCGGTAAAACTAAATCTAAAGCAGGAAATTTTAGAAATCTCAGGGTACATAATTCAGATAATGTACAATGTAAGAGTGGTGATAATCAAACTGACTCTAACATGGATGAAATAGTAACAGAATATCATAGGTTAGTTAATATAGAATTAAGTAAGCCAGAGGAATGTGAAAATACCTCTAATTTAGTTAGTAAGGATAAAGAATCTCAAGCACCTGTAGAATTTGATTCTGTAGATTTAGGGCATAATTCAAATAGTTTAAATAAAATATTTGAAAGGTATAGAAATGAAATTTGTAAGTGTAGTAAATTAGAAGATGTAAATTCTGAATCATCTCTAGCATCAGATGATTCTGAAACCAGTGATTCCAATAGTGTAAATAATGATCAGCAAGAATTATTATTTAAGATCTAGGAATAAGCATTAAAGATTTGTTAGATATAGGTTAAATATTTAAAATTTTTTACAAAAAAAATTTTCAGAGAAAGATTAAACTGATGTAAAAATAATGATAATTTAAAATTCTGAATATTTTTACGTATTGTTTATGTTAGTATGTTTATTAGTTTTAGTTTCATAACACACGCATTATCGGCACTTGCTATGTGCCCGTTATTGAAATTGTTTTGTCAAAAATGATATGTAAAGTAGTTAAAAATTTGTGTACTTACCGGATTTAAAATAACACAACTGTTCTTGTGTTGATTTTAAACAAATTTATTGTAATTTAAAATATTAGGTGTTTGCGTTTTTTGAAGACATTCTCTTGTCGCTAACGGAGACAACGTGTGCCATTTCATTATACCTAGTTTCTCGCTTGCTACTTTCATGGAGTGCGCATGCTCGTCGAGAAGTTTGATGTGTGATTGACAGCTGACAAGTTCGGTATCGAAGCAACGAGAGAGTAAACAAGATAGCGTTCGGAAGGAATTTAGAACACAGGAACTTGAGTTTTTTTTTTTTTTTTTTTTTTTTATGTGACAGTCGGAGGAAAATTAATAGTATAATCCGAAAAAGGAATCGTGGGACTATTAAGTTTTAATGTGGAATAAGTATTGATAAATAAAAGGGAAATATTGCTATAGATCGTTTTAAAATGATATTGGAGGAAGATTTACTAATTGGAAGATTTATATAGTAGATTCCGAAAAGGGAATCGTCGAACTGTAGGTTTTATTTTAATTGGAAGAGTTAAGACTGTCAATAAGCATTTAAAGAAGAATTTGCTATTTACGTTCTAAAGGAATGTTCGAGAAAACTCTGATTAGGAGGTTTCATCTGTATTAAGGATGCCGGATCTAACTATTATTTCTACTAAAATGAGACAGAATTGAGTCAGGAAGATTTAATATGTGCTACATGAGTGATAAAACAAGGATCCTGTGAAAATGAAGAATAACGTCATATGTCTTAGGAGAAGGGCCTTCACAGAGAAACTGACTATGAACATTTTGTTATTGTGCAAACAGTGTTTAGTCTGGTCTTAAGTGCAAATTTATTTTTAAAAGGCCTTGGATCCAATTAATTTGTAGTTAGTTATGTAATATTTGTTTGAAGTGTATATATATTGTTTTTGTTATATTAAATGTATTTATTTTGTATTTTTGTCTTGAGTCAGTGATTTATTTTGATTCTGAAAGAAATAGTAAAAAAAAAAGAGGTCAATTGCACCAATCGGAGTGAACCCTTGTGCATATAATATATATATATATATATAGGTACACGCGGAAATAAAAAATAATTGTTAGAAAAAGAGATCAAATAAAAATGCTATATTTAAACAATAGCGCAGCCGGTAGAATTAATATTATGATAATATCTCCTCTTTAAATAAACACTAATTATTAATAGATTAATAATAACACTAATTATTAGTAGAGCTTCTGACAGATATGATAATTCCTGTAGGATATCAATCCTTAATGCTAGATCTTTTAAAAATTCCAAATTGAGAAGTGGGTTTAAAAAGACTCTTATATTTATCGTTTGATGCAAAATGCTTGCATAAAGCTGGGTAATTTCTCCACACAGCAAAAGACGTTCGTAAACTCAAGCTGCCCATTGTAGTCCAAACACACGGACGATCTTGAAAATTTCGATACCAAGGTCTTTTGCAATGGTATTTAATTCTCTTTGATTTTTTGGTGATTGATGATAAAAAGCATATAATTTATCCATAGATATTTCAAAATGATTTATTTCTTTAATGTTTTTTATCAAATCGTCTAATACTAAGTGTAAACGATGAGGCAATACCAAATCACAACGTTGGGAAATTTTTGTAGAAGTTTGATTGCAACACCTGATTTGTTTCCTAACATTACACTAGTTCCATCAGAACAAAATGCAATGAAATGATTTTTTATATAGTTATCAGAAAATCCATATGAATTTAAAGTAGCAATTATAGTTGCGTGTGTACATTCCGCAGTGGTATTTCCTAGTTCTACAAGATTATTAAACAAGAAGAACAAGGGGCTCGCAAATTTAAAAAAAAAAAAAAATTAACAAAGGTCCCTGCAAGCCCCTAATAGCTCACCACTGCCCACACAGTTTCCCTAAAAAATAATTACTTCTTTCTTGACCACTTCTAGATCACTTGACCACATGCAGCACTCATGTGTAGGTTTTGCAATCTTTTGTGTGTGAGATATATAAAAACGAAGTCTATCCCTAGTCTATTCACAGATTTCTAAAAAGTGCATACTAACCATTGTAGAGATCTTTGAGGAGTGTTTAATGAACTGAAAATACCTAAGATAATAAACTTAACATAAAACTAGAATCATTGCTATCTAATGGAATTAGATTTGGGAAAAAAAAAATGCTCTAAGCTATACACATTGGCAACCATGATGGACATAAGATAATCTCCCACTCCCTGCCAAAGATGACATGCTGACAAAGTATGCTTTCACTATCATAGTATTAACACAGTAGCAGATCAGTAGCATGTGATTTTTCAAAGTTTTAATTTTGATCCCACCAAAATATCAAGCACACTCTACAAAGATCAGTGTAAGAGAATCATGATGACATTATGTACAATTATATTTTCTAAATATTATTATCATCATCAAGGATTACATATTTGCATGTTCTGAGTTCACTGGTCTTTCCATCTTACAGCTGGACTGTCTCTCTCTCCTACAGGTATATATTTGAGATTTTCTTGAGTTTATATTTGAGATTCTATTAAGTTTATATTTGGATTTTTATTTGAGAAGCAGTATCAGACTGCATACTTAATGTCAGGAGGATAAACCAAGTGAGGATTAAGTCAATGAGTAGAGATATAAAGCAAAATCTGCAAAAAAAAAAAAAAAAGAAAAGAAAACACTATGGAGGGAATATAAAGAAAAGGTAATCAGCATACTCATGAGCAGTACAAAGTGCAAGCAAGAAGGGTGACTGACTAGTATAGTAAGAAAGGCCAAATCAGATTTGGGGAGAAAATTAGCTCAGCAAGCCAAAGTAAATCCAGAGTTTTTTGTTATGTAAAAAGGAAGAGGGAAAATGTTTATGGAGAAGATTTTAAACAATGCTTATAATAAGAAGATGATAGAGACAAAAGGAATAGATCTGTTGCTGAGTGATCATTTTGCAAAAGTGTATCATCCAGTTGGAGATTTTGCAACTGCTGATGTGACAGAGATGCTTGTCAAAATTCAGATAGATGAACAGATGTTCAGCATACTGAAAAACATCAATATGAATACAGCACAGGGAATGGATGACATGTCAGCTTGAGTACTACATAGCATTGTCTAAAATAGAGTTGTTCAATCAAAATCTCAGCTCTGGCAAGGTTCCAAGGTAGTGGAAAGAGGGTAAGATAGTTCCATTATATAAAGATGGCTCCAAGCAGAAGTAGCAAACTATAGTTGGTTGTTAAACTACTGGGAAAGTTCATTAAAGGTGGATGCTGTCTTAGTAATTTATTCAAATTTTATAATAAAGTGACAGTGGAATTGGATATGGGAAATGGCTAAACCATGATACTGCTGGATTTTTCAAAAGCATTTGACAAAATACCACATGGAAAACTATTACAAAAGGTGGTGCAAATGGGATTGAATATGAGGCTAGTAGCATGAATGTGATGGAGAGATGGACTGAGAGACAGACAGACACTAGAGAGTGGTATATGGTGGAGTAGAATCTAGGAGAATGAGGGAGACTAGTGGAGTACCTTAGGGTTTGCTACTTCTGTCTAGGGCCACTACTCTTAATGATAAAGGGAAAGGTTTAAGAGGGCGTATTCAGCTGTTTGCTGATGATGCAAAACTGAGGGGAGGCAATAGTTGATAAAGGTGATGTAGACATCCAGCAAGATAATTCAAATAAATTGACATTGTGGGAAAGGGATAATGACTATCAATTTAATGTTGCAAAATGTAAGTTATGCACTTTGGGTTGAAATGATTGCACAGTGTGTGTATGACATTTTCATTGCAGGAAGTTGATAGGTCCAGGGACATTGGGATGATGGTAGAAACAGTTCAGAGGGCAAATTGCAAAAGTTGGTAAAATAGCTCAATGGATTACTCAGATGTTGAAAAACATGGTAACAGAGACGTTATCATCCCTCTTTACAAGGCTATGATTTAGCCATATCTTGACTACCATGCCCAGATTTGGATGTCTGGATTTCTTGGGGATCACAGGCAGTAGAGAGGATTCAGAGAAGAGTGATCAAGATGGTGACATCCATGGAATGCTTCCATGATGATAGGTTGAAGGTGAGCGGGTTACAGTTTAGTTGATAAGGCAGAAAACAGGGGAGATGATATAAACTTATACTGCCAGCGGCTTACTTCAGGGTATTTACTTGAGTATTTGGTGCTGGTGCTTTCATCATGGCATAGAATTGTGAGCATTACAACACTTCTTTCTAAACAATATTAGAAGTTTCATCATCCTTGACAAAAATAATTAACTATACATAAAAATATAACGGAAAAAACTCACGTAGAAAAATTATTTAATGGTATAATTTTCGCCCGTGTGTCACAGGCATCTTCAGTACAATTAGGCACAAAAATTAAACATTAACTGACAATTCCAAAAAGCGCCACCTAAGTAGCTGGTGTAAGATAACTAAAAAGGTCAATAACTTTCCTAAAAAAAAAAAAAAAAAAAAAAAAAAAAAATTAATACAATAAAAAGTTAGGAAAGATTAGCTGATTTGTAAAGTACTATCTCCCATAAAGGGGACAGACGTAAGCCGTCGGATCTGTTTAAGTTAGGAGAATGAAGTAGAGTTTCACATGCTTCTTTATAAAGGCGTTCCATGAGAAACTGACTTTTGTGAAGAACTCTTGTCTTTTTCCAATGAACTCTGTGTCTAGTGAAGATGGCATGTTCTGCAAGTCCAGACTTTTCAGGTTTAAAGTATTCAATATAAGATTGGTGTTCTTCTAGCCGAATGGAGGCAGATCTTCCCGTTTGTCCGAAATAACATAATCCACAAGAGCACGGAATCTGGTAGACACCTGGATGATTAAGATGTGGAAGCTTGTCCTTTGGAGAAGCGAGAAAGGTGGAGATTTTTCTAAAAGGTCGAAAGGCAACAAAAATATTCAGTGGTTTTAAAATTTTTGCTATACGTTCACTGATGCCTTGTATATAAGGGATGGTAATGCGCGTTATTTCCTCTGTGTTTGAAGAGGGAGACATATTAAATCTACTCAAAGTTCTTTTAATGAAGCAATTCTTATAGCCATTAGATAGAAAGGAAGAAGTTATATATCGTATTTCTTTCTGTAAAAGATCGTCTGTAGAACAAAAGGAGTGGGCCCGATGAACCAGTGTTTTAATAGTTCCTGCCTTTTGACTGGGATGGTGATGAGATTCCGCATGGATATAATGGCCTGTATGAGTCTTCTTTCTATAAACTGAGAAATGTAGGTTACCATCTGGTTGGCGAAGAATTAGAAGATCTAAAAAGGCTAACTGCTTATTTGATTCTACTTCTAGGGTAAACTTGATCCTAGGATGAAATGCGTTTAACTTATTGAGAAATTGTTGAAGTTCATCAGAAGAGCCATTCCATACAGCAAAAATGTCATCGACATATCTGAACCAATGAGTAGGTCTGGGAGAAATATTGTCAAAGATACGTTGTTCAAAATGTTCCATAAAGAAATTGGAGATAGCAGGAGAGAGAGGATTACCCATTGCTGTTCCTTCAATTTGTTGATATAACTTATTTTTAAAAGAAAAATAACCAGAATTTATTACAAAATCAAATAAGTTTACAATGTCTGAAGGAAATTCCTGTTGTAGTAATTCAATACTTTCCGAAAGAGGCACATTTGTAAATAAAGAAACAACATCTAAACTGATCATGATATCAGAAACGTCCAAATGAAGATCTGAAATTTTATTTTTAAAATCCAAAGTATTTTTTATATAAGTATCAGTTCTTCTAGTTGAAGAGGAGAGTAAATTAGATAAAAAATTTTTTTTTTTTTGAGATTTTGTAAGTTGGGCAACCTATACAATCTACGACTGGTCTTAACGGAATGCCTATCTCCAATTTCTTTATGGAACATTTTGAACAACGTATCTTTGACAATATTTCTCCCAGACCTACTCATTGGTTCAGATATGTCGATGACATTTTTGCTGTATGGAATGGCTCTTCTGATGAACTTCAACAATTTCTCAATAAGTTAAACGCATTTCATCCTAGGATCAAGTTTACCCTAGAAGTAGAATCAAATAAGCAGTTAGCCTTTTTAGATCTTCTAATTCTTCGCCAACCAGATGGTAACCTACATTTCTCAGTTTATAGAAAGAAGACTCATACAGGCCATTATATCCATGCGGAATCTCATCACCATCCCAGTCAAAAGGCAGGAACTATTAAAACACTGGTTCATCGGGCCCACTCCTTTTGTTCTACAGACGATCTTTTACAGAAAGAAATACGATATATAACTTCTTCCTTTCTATCTAATGGCTATAAGAATTGCTTCATTAAAAGAACTTTGAGTAGATTTAATATGTCTCCCTCTTCAAACACAGAGGAAATAACGCGCATTACCATCCCTTATATACAAGGCATCAGTGAACGTATAGCAAAAATTTTAAAACCACTGAATATTTTTGTTGCCTTTCGACCTTTTAGAAAAATCTCCACCTTTCTCGCTTCTCCAAAGGACAAGCTTCCACATCTTAATCATCCAGGTGTCTACCAGATTCCGTGCTCTTGTGGATTATGTTATTTCGGACAAACGGGAAGATCTGCCTCCATTCGGCTAGAAGAACACCAATCTTATATTGAATACTTTAAACCTGAAAAGTCTGGACTTGCAGAACATGCCATCTTCACTAGACACAGAGTTCATTGGAAAAAGACAAGAGTTCTTCACAAAAGTCAGTTTCTCATGGAACGCCTTTATAAAGAAGCATGTGAAACTCTACTTCATTCTCCTAACTTAAACAGATCCGACGGCTTACGTCTGTCCCCTTTATGGGAGATAGTACTTTACAAATCAGCTAATCTTTCCTAACTTTTTATTGTATTAATTTTTTTTTTTTTTTTTTTTTTTTTTTTTTAGGAAAGTTATTGACCTTTTTAGTTATCTTACACCAGCTACTTAGGTGGCGCTTTTTGGAATTGTCAGTTAATGTTTAATTTTTGTGCCTAATTGTACTGAAGATGCCTGTGACACACGGGCGAAAATTATACCATTAAATAATTTTTCTACGTGAGTTTTTCCGTTATATTTTTATGTATAGTTATGTCTACTCACGGTTTACCTCTTTTAAAACTTAAAAATAATTAACTTGTTTAAAAATTAAAGATACCAAGAAATGATATTCTTGGTTTCATCCTTTATTATTATGAGCAACTCCAAGGAGTCCTTAGACTCATTGAGGGAAACCCTAAACATCATGTAGAGAACAATCCAACATTTGCGCAGTATCCATCATACTTTGCTTTGAACTCATTCACAGTCATGACACCCACAACAGATTCTGGCAATCTATTCTACTCATTCACTACTCTCGAAGCAAAAAACCTAGTTCTAACACTCTTGCTAACTACACTCTTACTCAGTTTCCATGGATGGCCCATAGTCCTCCCATCAACACACCTGTTCTGAAAAATTTCCTCTGAACTAATCTTGTTAAAACCCCTCAGTAATTTGTATGTCTGAATAATATTATCTATCTATCATCTCTCCCTTTTCCATCTATCAACCAGTTTCTGTAACAAACAAAAAAAGGAATGAACCTTCTTGTAAGGTTCATTCCACAGACCTGCTACCATCTTGATCACTCGTCTCTGGATCCTCTCCACCTCCTTGTCCTCAAGAAACCCCTGGCACTCAGATCTGCATGCATTAGTCAAGTGAGGCCTGATCAAGGCTCGATAAAGAGGAACAACAGATCAGTTGCTGAGTGATCATTTTGCAAAAGTGTATCATCCAGGTGGAGATTTTGCAACTGCTGATGTGACAGAGATGTCTCTGCTTGTCAAAGTATTCTTCAGTAACCAAGTCATCTAATAAGCTGCTTTTGCCACTTTTGCTATGTGCCCCCGAAACTTTAACCAACACTCCCAAGTCTGTCAGTTTCCTGGAGTACAGTTCTACCAATGTGGTATACATCTGGTAACCTTTTCACTCCAAAATGAATAACCTTACACTTTACCACATTAACTGACATATGCCAATCTATCCAAATCATCCTGCAAAATTTTGACATCATCTGTATTAACTATTGCTCACCACAACTTTGCATCATCAGAAAACAACTAAACAGTTCCCCTTGTATCCTTTCCTATATCGTTAATGAACAAATTAAATAGTAGCGGTCCAAGAACAGAACCCTGCGGCATGCTGTTAGTCATAGGCCTTCTTTTGGACTCCACTCCTGAATGAATTATTCTCTGATATCTCACCATCAACCAACCTCCTATCCATCCCCATGTGCTGCAGTTATTGATTAGAATTCCATGTGGTATCCTGTCAAAGGACTTTGCAAAGTTCGGCAGATTCACTGTAATTGATTTTCTTTATTCAACTCAGCTGTCACTGTATTATAAAACATCAGCAAGTTACTGAGGCATTACATACCTATCACAAAACCATCCCCCCCCTCATACATGTCCGAAAGGATATGCATAATGCTAAGTATTATGGAAAGGGCCACTACCCAGCAGTTTCAATCTTTATTGAGGTCTCATCAGTGGGAGTCAGATCCAGAAGGGATACAAAGGTTGAAGTAATGCAGAAGTCATATTTTTGGTATACAAGTAGTCAAAAAGTATATACCTTATTACCAAAATACCCTGGATTAGAGATAGATGTTGAAAGTTTTTTCACTTGGTTATACTATAAATTAAGGATGCCCAGAAATTACTTTCTGGGGATCCTTAATTTCATCCTTTATCCAAGTCTAAGAAAACAAACTTTGTACATGAAGCCACTTCATGACTGGGCTACTTGTATATAGATGCTGATGACTTCACATCAGTTGATGTGAAGTCATCACCTACTCGTGGCTATTGATGTGAAATCATCAGCCTCTATATGTAAGTATATCTAAGTCTAAGCAAACAAAGTTTGCTTAGACTTAGATAAAGGATGAAACCAAGAATATAATTTCTGGGCATCTTCAATTTATAATATAACAAAGTGAAAAAAACTTTCAACAAAAATTAAAATTTTAGGACTGCTAATTTGAGATCATGCTACATATAACTGCCCATGTCCAAAATATTCAGCTCTTAAATCTAAACCTGCATATCTTATGTCCTTGGGCTTTATTAATCGTCATTGCAAAACAAATATTTCTTGGAAATTGTGACTGAATGCAAATGGATGTTGAAAGGAATGAGGGGTATACGAAGAATGAAGACAATTTCTCCAATATCAGGTCCTGTAAATATCACAGCTTCTATCATATTCAGTTTAAACAATTTTACTTGAAGCCTATTTCTATTGTAAAGATCTGGGTGCTATAGATTTCAGAGCAACAATATTTTCAACAACACTGAAAATAGAAACACCTATTTTTAATTAAATTTCATGACTAGGCAATCCAGGTAGATTAAGTAAATTTAAAAATTGCATGGGAAAATTAATTCCATCACCTACACCCACAGGATACTTTGTAAACGGATACATTGACCCTATTAAGAACCAACTTGTTCATTACTGACACAGCCTCATTTCGAGGATAGCTCTCTTAATGAACCAAGAAGATGACTTTTCTTTTATGTTCTCAATACATGGATAGACACTATACAACAGTTCATCTGCAGTTTGGCCAATTTTCCAATATTCAGATGTTTTAATATAATTTTTGCATCTCTTTGCTGTGCTTCACCATTGCCAATTTTTAACAATTTTGAGGAGAAGGAATGTGCATTAGAATCTCCATGTAGGTGAACACGCATATTGGTTTTGGGAGAAAACTTCTCTCTATCCCTATATTTGAGTTATAAATCAGTAGTTAGAATTGAAAATAGTGCAGGTTTGATGTTAAATCTGATGTCAGGCAGGGATGCACATTATCCCATATATTATTCATTATCTATATGGATCGCATTATGAACGAAAGCAGTATTAAACCTGATATTAAAATTGAAGCTGTTAATCTCAGCTCTTTACTTTATGCAAATGATGTTATACTTCTAAATAAATCCACTACAAGTCTGCAAGATTCCCTGACTAAACTGAACAACTGTTGCAATAAATATGGTATGAAGGTCAGCAATAACAAGACAATGAAAACAGGTAGAAGCATTGAAAATATCACCTTGGTTGAGAATGGAGAATCTATAGAACAAGTAAAACATTTCAGCTACTTAGGCACAATTTTAGCGAAGATGGTAAACAGAATCAACAAAGCTGGTAAGAAGTCAACTGAATAAATTTATATGGAATAAGAGATTGGTTGGTTGGTTGGTTTATAGTTTATTTGGTACAAAAACTACAAAGGTCATAGTGTACCATACCAACGGTTATAACATTAGCATTTACAGAAAAATAGTTTCTCAAAGCAGCATCTCTAGGTAAACAGAACTGCTGCAGAGGGCACAGCAACACACACACAGTCAGAGGTTATTACAGTAGTGCAAAAATAGTTAACAATATAAGTTAATACATAATATATGAAACACTAAGCCAAGGAATGCAGTATCTACATATATGTAAGATTATAATAGATGCCTTTATAGCAGTACAAAAATAGGTAAAAAGGGGTTATTATACAATATGAATGGATGAAAATTAAATTTAGCAATGCATTAGAAACAGAATTTAGAATACATATAAACAGAATTACTAGAAAGTACACAAATAGGTAAGATGTCCTACAGCACTACATGATTATTCGAAAAGTAAAGTAGTAAATAAGATGCATACACAAAATGCATGTTAAGTGATGCAATATCTACATATAAACAAAATTACTACAGAGGTTTCACAAGTGCATAAATAGATAATTATAGGTTAACATATGTATATACAAAACAAGTCAAGGAAAGCAGTGTCTACGCCTAGTAAGATTACAACAAACATTATTATACTAATAAAAGGAATTATTATACAGCACTGATCCATAAAATTTAAGTTTAGCATTATGGTATTTACATATTAACAAAATTACAGCAGGGTGATACAAATATACAAAATCAAGGCCTATGGTAATACATAATTGGTCAGATTTAACCTAATGAATAATATGTATGTATAAAAGTTAAGTTAAGCAAAAATGTATTTACATATAAACAAATTTATGGTCAAATGTGTTTGCACAAGTTAATTCTTTCTAAAAAATTAAAAACATCATGCAATTTCCCTGAGTATGCTAGCATTTCCCTGAGTGTATATGGCTTGGTTAGATAGGTGAAAATTTCATTCCTCTCTCATATAAATTTTTGACAATCTACCAGAATATGATGAATAGTGAGATGTGTGTTGCATTTTTCACATATGGGAGGGTCATCAGCTCTCAGTAAATGGGAATGCGTAAGGTGACTGCGACCTATGCGGAGCCTAGCAAGGACAACCTCTCTCTTCTCTTTTTACACTGACTAGAATGCCAGTGTTTAATTTCAGGTTTAATGTTATATAATTTGTTTGTTGATGTTTTTGCCATGTTAACTCCCACTGAGCAATTAGCTTTGATCTTATAAGTTGTCTGTAGTCTGTATATGGAACTGTCAAACAGTATGTGGAGAAGGTATGGGCTGATTTAGCAGCTGCACCTGCAGCCTCATTTCCTTCGATTCCGATGTGGCTGGGAATCCAGCAGAACTGAACATCGAAATTAAGGATTTTCATTTCGTGAAGCAGGCGTAGCACTTCATAAAGTACTGGATGAGGATTATACATAGGAGAAGAGATAGCCTGTAAAGAGCTCAATGAGTCTGTATAAATTATACACTTTTGGTAGCAGCTTTCTTTTATAAGCACAAGTGCAAGCTGAATGGCATGTAACTCTGCTGTATAATTACTGCAGTCAGGTGGGATCTGATTTGAGATAATAATGTCAGGAAACACAGCAGCACAGACAACAGAGGTGTTAGTTCTTGAACAATCAGTATAGATGGGTAAGAAATCAGCGTGTGCTGCTCTGTGTGCATTAAACAATTGCAGGTAGATTGATGATGGGGTATAAGATTTCTGTAGCTGACAAAGTGAGAGGTTGCAGGATGGTGTGCAAACCTGCCATGGAGGAATTATGTTTAGTGTAGCTAATGTTGTCAACATTTATACTAACAGCTTGCATAGTTTCTTTAATACGCATACCAAAAGGATGTATAGCAGTTTGATATGTGTGATATTCAGCTTCCCAATGCAGAGAGAAGATACTATTCCATGTAGGGTGATCTAGGAGAGATTTTATTTTTAGAGCGTAATTAAGAGACAATTGTTTTCGTCAAAGTGATAAAGCCGGTTCATTTGCTTCTACATAGAGACCTGGAGTGGGTGAGGTGCGAAAGGCACACCAGTAGCTATCTGTATACCCTGATGATGGATGGAATCTAACATTGTCTTGCCGTACCATAGACTTGGGACCCATAATCCACCTTTGAACATATAAGTGCATGATAAAGAAGGAGCAATGAAGTTCGATCAGCACCCCACTCAGTAGAGGAGAGAGAGCGAAGGAGGCTCAAAGTTCTTTTGCACTTTTCTCTTAGTTGACGAATGTGTGCTAGAAATGTGAGTTTTCTGTCAAAAATGAGTCCCAAGTACTTGGTTTCTGTAGTTACTGGAATAACAGTAGGTCCCATTCTTAGTTCAAGATCTGGGTGATGAATGCGTTTTCGACAGAAGTGTACACAGATACTTTTTTCTGTTGAAAACCTAAACCCATTATTAAGAGCCTACAGAGAGACACGATCAATTGCTTGCTGAAGTTGTCTTTCAATTAACCTTATGTTACGTGAGCGACAGTAAATTGTGAAGTCATCAACATATAGAGCATTGTCTACAGTAGGAGGAAGCTGTTCAATGATTGAGTTGATTTTAATAGCAAAAAGGGTTACACTTAAGACAGAGCCTTGGGGAACACCTTGTTCTTGAAGATATGGTTGAGATAGCGTACTTCCCACTCTGACTTGGAAAGTTCGCTTGGACATAAAGTTTTTAATAAATATAGGGAGGTGTCCTTTGAGACCTAGGTTACAGAGGTCTTTTAATATGCCATATCTCCAGGTTGTGTCATAAGCTTTTTCCATGTCAAAAAAAAACTAAGACAGTTCTCGTTTCAGAAATGCATCTCTTATACATGTTTCTAGCCAAACTAAATGGCCTAAAGTTGATCGATGTCTACGGAAACCACGTGTATTGGAAAGAAGACTGTTGCTTTCTAAGTACCAGAGAAGTCTGGCATTAACCATTTTCTCCAGTATCTTACAAAGACAGCTGGTCAGAGCAATGGGTCAATAATTATTTGCTTGTGTTGGATCTTTTCCTGGTTTTGGGATAGCAATGACAATTAACTTATGCCAAGAATTTGGAAACTCTTCCTCTGCAAGTATTCTATTGTATAATAAGAGAAGAAGATCCATTGAAGATGATGGTAGATGTTTTATCATTTCATAATGGATGTCATCAGGTCCTACTGCACTAGGGTGAGATTGTAGGAGAGCTCTTTTTAGTTCCTCCTTGACAAATGGCTGAAGAATGTTGGTAGAAAAATTAAGCCTTTGTTTCTCTTGCTGATCTTTCAGCATTAAAAATTCCAGAGAATATGAAGCTGTTGCTGAGATTTTAGCAAAAGTTTCTCCTCAAGTATCTGAAATAGCTTTGGGATCAGCAAGAACACTTCAATTATAGTCTCTAAGGTGGACAAACATTGTGTACTATATCTGCCTTTCATTTTTCGGATTTTATCCCATACAATTTTTGGACTGGTCATTTGATTAACTGATGTAGTAAATTGGATCCATGATTGTTTTTGACTCTGACGTCTTACAAAACATGCTCTGGCTCAAGCATGCTTGAAAGTTATTAAATTTGATGTGGTGGGGTATCTATGAAATATGCTCCATGCTCTGTGTTGATCTTTTTTGGCTGTCTGACATTCTGAGTTTCACCAAGGCTTTGGATAGACTGGAAATCGAGATGATGTTTTTGGGATGGAGGTTGTTGCTGCCTGGACAATGCATTCTGTTATATATTTTACAGCTTCATTGATAGGTGTTTGACTGATGGCTTCAGCATTAAATTTTGCAAGATAAGAGAAAATGTTCCAATCAGCCTCATTCATTTTCCATATAGGTATCCATGTGGGTGAACATGGCTCCTGTGAAGACATTGTACAAAGAACAGGAAAGTGATCACTTCCATGTATGTTCTCTTCAACATCCCACATGAGCAGTGGAAGAATGGAAGGGGAACAGATTGTAAGATCAATTGCAGAATATGAGCGGGTAGGCATATGGAAGAAAGTATTGAGTTTATTATTTAGAAGGGAAAGGTTATTGTTATCAAGAATTTTTTCAATGCTTCGTCCTCATCTATTAGTGTTGGCACTACCCCATAGAGTATTGTGACCGTTAAAGTCACCCATCAAAAGTATGGGTTCAGGCAATTGCGAGATAAGGTTATCAAGATCAATTTCATTTAACTCAGCATTTGAGTCACTACCACTTCCAGAGAAGTATTAAGTTAGACTCGATGGAAAGGAGTATGACTGCCCACTAGGATAGCTACTCCTCCATGAGCAGGACCATCTCCAGTTCTATCCTTACATACAACAGTGAATGAAATTCCTAAAGGTATGGTCCTCATTGGGTTTTAAGTAAGTTTCCTGTAGACAGAAACAGAAAGATTTGTGTTTCTGCAACAACATCTTGATATTGTCAATATTCTGGCGGATCCCACGACAGTTCCATTGTAAAAAGTTTCAATTGTTTTGATTTCATTGGCTTGTCTGGTTTTCGAGAGGTTGAGGGCTTACCTTTATCAGATTTATATTTATTCACTGTTTTAGGGAAGTATGGATGGCCAGTGTCCATCTTCCTCTGGTAGAGTGTTCAAAACATCAAATGTATTAGGGTCAGTTGGTATGCTTAGTTTGCTTTCAGTGGGTATCGAGGTATCCATTTTTTCTGTGTGAGTGTCTTATCTTTGTGAGGTGGTTTATCTTTGAGTGAAGTCTCTACCATAATTTTTTTTGACAGATGAGTTTTCATTGAATGGAACCATTTTTGAAGTTGTCTCTGGAGTAAGGCCATAGGTCTTGTGATTAATGTGCTCAACAGAGAAGCACTTACGATCGTAAAGTTCAGATATGGTGAAATTATCAAGTGGTGGAATAGACATAGATGTTTGAGTTGCTGTTGGCACTTTTTTAATTACTTTTTCAGCATAAGAGGATAGTAGAACAGGTGTAATGGTGGCTAGCTTTCTTTTTGCATCCTGATATGTAATGTTTTGTTCTGTTTTTATTTTTTGTATCTCTTTTTCATCTTTCCATTTCTGACATGCACAAGAGTATGCTGGATGATCTCCCTGACAGTTGACACATTTAGCTTTTTTTTTCACAGCAAGATTTATTTTCATGTTCTTTACTACCACATCGAGTATAGGTAGTAGAACCACGACAGGCAGTTTGGGCATGTCCATACCTTTGACATTTAAAGCATCTCAGCGGGTTAGGGATATATGTTCTAATAGGACAGCTGAGATACTCTGCTTTTACAGATGTCGGAGGCCTAGGTGTATCAAAAGTAAGGATGATGTTCTCGGTTGAGACCAGGCAATCATCCCTGCATATCAGGATGCACCTCATACCCGTCACTCCTTGATCTTTAAGCTCTGAACATATCTCCTCATCAGGAACCTCAAGGAGATCCCATTCTGATATCACTTCTCTACTGGAATTGAGTGTTCTGTGAGGTGTTACTGCAATTTGTATTCCACCCATTGTCGTTGTTCTCAGTAGTTTCTCGGAATGTTGTTTGCACATTGTTTCCACGAGGATATCACCAGAACGCAATTTCTTGACAGTTTTGGGAGATCCTGCCAGTCCTTCTAAACCTTTTTGGATAAAGAAGGGTGACATTTTCCCAATTGGTTTTTCACCTGATGCATGAATGATTAAAAAGGTTGGTACATTTCTCTTAGTATACGATATCTTTTATTTCTTACTTCTGTTCCCGTATGCTGTGTCTATATTATCAGTACTTGGTTGGGACTTTGTTAGGGTCCCTGAAACATTTGAGGATGAAGAATTCATATTTTAAGGAATTTTTAATTTGGCGCCAAAGCTCCCCACCCACCACGGAGCCACACATAGACGTCCCCTACCCGACAAGCAAAAAATGCGCTCAGGAGTGGAACGTCAGGGCTACCCTGGACGCTATACCAGCACTGCAGCAGGTCTAGGATCCCAACCCCCAGACCAGTGAGAGACTTACTGCAGCACCGTTGATCCTTGCAGGCAAGTCCACTAACCGAATGATCCTGGCTGGGCCATCCAGGACCACCCGTCTTGCCGAAGCAGGGGCCAAAGTAGTGCAAGACTACCAGGATCTCCCTTTCCAGATGTCCATGGATTCAACGCCCTGCCAAACACGGTGGCAGGCCGTTGGATCCCAGTGATGGTGGTCTGGAAAAAGGATAGTGAAAAAGACTCAGGAGAAGCAGAGCAAAGAATACGGGAAGAAAAGCAAAGAAGAAGAGGAAGAATGAAAAGGGCCAGTACCATCACTGGGAGGTCCCCTCCACCACGAACAGGTGCCCCACATGGAGGGGTGGAATAAGACAGAAATTAGTCAAAACACTAAATTAGCTGTATACAAGACAGTGTTGAAACCAGTTTTAACTTATAGATCTGAGAGCTAGGTTAGAAGTAAAACACTTGACCAAAGACTAGAGACAGCAGATATGAGATTCTTGAGAAGGATTAAGGGTACAAACAGATGGCATCAATGGCAATATCACATTAAAAATGAGGATATTAGGAAAGAACTTGAATCCAGGAATGTGTCAGCAGAGCTAATCTCATGTGGTATGGTCACTTAAATAGAATGGGAGAGGAAAGATTTGCAAAACAAGTGTTCTCTGTCAGGTTGGCAGGAAAAAGACCCAGAGGAAAATCAAGTTGTAGGTAGACTGATACAGTAAAAAGTGCCTTAAAAGACAGAAATATAAGATCTGATAATGTTGGAGTCTTGATAGGTAACAGATTGATTTGGAGGAAAATTGTAGATAGGAAGTTAGTAATGATCCTTTACACCGCTTGAGAGTACATATCAGGTATTTATTGATGATATGGTATGACTAGTAAGGAGGAACAAGAGATTGTGCTAACTGTTTGGATAATTCATAGCAGGGAGAATCAGTGGTATCTACTATGGGTCACAGAGAGTATTTGGATTTATGAATCTTAGGTAAGCCATATATCCAGGAGAGGAGTCAGCAACTGAAGCGTTTGAATTTTTTTTGTGATATCAAAAAAGGCCAGGAAGAAACTTTGAGTAGACTTAATTTCCTGACTTGCAATTTTGTGGGATCATAATCTAAAGGTCTGTAGGTGGAGAGTTCTTAAAGAATTAATGTCCATTTTCTTATTGTATTCAGTGTTGAGGATAACGGTAGCACTTCCCTTGTCAGATGTCGTAATGACTATGTAGTTATCTGTTATCTTTATGTAGTTTATTAAGCACACTGATGCATTCCTCTCCTTCCTAACACATTTAAACAACCAACACCCCAGAATTAAATTCACCCTGGAAGAAGAAAAAAACAACTGCCTTCCTTTCTTAGACACACTGGTCACCCGCAAGCCTGATGGAACCTTCGTTTTCTCAGTCTATAGAAAACCCACCCATACAGGCAGATACATTCACCAACAATCCCACTACCCTTCTTCACAACAATATGGAGTCATTAAGACACTACACAACAGGGCTAAACTTATCTGTTTAAATGACAATGCCCTAACCACAGTACTAAACAATCCAAAAAATATTGAAACCAATGAAACCCCCCCCTCACAACAAGGATTACTCTAAATCCATCACCATACCCTATATCAGAGGCACCTCGGAAAAAATTACAAAAATCCTAAAAAAACATGGCTTAACTTCTTGTTACAGACCATATAAGAAATTGGCATCCCTTATCTGCTCCACTAAAGACCAACTCCCCCCGACCTATCTGGTGTATACCAGGTCCCTTGCAGTTGTAAGCTGTCCTACTTTGGCCAAACAGGCAAGACAGCCAATATCCGAATTACAGAACACAAGGACTACATCCGGTTCCACCAATGCAGCCACTCTGGTCTTGCAGATCATGCTCTGGATACCCGCCATAGAATATGGTGGAAGAAAGCCACGATCATTACCGTAGTAAATACAAGTACGAAAGGCTTTTCATGGAATCAGCCCCAGCCCTAAGAAACAATCCAATCCTCAACAAATTTGGCTGCATGAGACTGCCTCAAATTTAGGAAACCTACATCAGAAGACCTCAGCCCAATCGCCCAAGAATACCAACATTGCCTGCTAGAGGGCACCAGTAGGACTTTAGGAGAAAGAACAGCTTCCTGCTTCGTCCTCATTTACTGTTTGCTGTGCCTGCGTGCACGTGTCTTGCTCACAAGTTCTTGTTGAAAATGGCAACGTGACGTTGCCGAAATATTGGATTTGTATTAAAAAGTTATTTTAATGTATATCCTAGTCTACGTTGTTATTTCCCTAAGCTATTTAGTAATAATGCTAATAATATAATACAGATATTCATAAATAGTAAACAGAACCAAATGGATTTTTTCTTCAATTTTTGTTTTATTTAAGGAACTGTCCTAAAATTAACTAACTTCTCAACAAACAACATATTTTCAGGATTTTTATGGTACAATAATGTGTTGCTTTATGTATATCATCATGTTAGAAGTTTTTTCACTTGTTTGTGCTATAAATTAAAGATGCCAAGAAATCATATTCTTGGTATAATACTTTATCCAAGTGTAAACAAACAATGTTTGTGCCCTCATGCACAAAGATTGTTCGCTTACACTTGGATAAAGGATAAAACCAAGAATATAATTTCTTGGCATCTTCGATTTATATATCATCATGCACTTCATTTAGACCTATTATGGCCTGTCCCAGACTCAGAAGTCATCAGCAAGGCTCTTCAATGGACACCTGATGGCGTATAATGAAGAATTTGTTTGGTCATCTTTTTATATACATTCTTTTAACATGCACCATCCAACTGTGTTCATTATAATTAATACTTTCTCTTTCTTTACTTTCTCTATTACTGGTTCCTGGTTTAATTCTTTCATTATTTCTACATTTATGTTCAAACAGGGTATATGTTGCTGTTTAATACATAATTTCATTTTAGCAGCTATTCCTTTTATTGTACAAATTTTACTTTCATAAAGTAATATTGGCTGTACCAAGCTGAATTTAACACGGAATTTATTACTGCATTAATATCACTACACCTATTATTTTTATAAATTTTATTATATATATATATTATTATTATTATTACGTGAAATATCCAGTATTCTCGTTTCAGTAATGTTGACAACTATCCTCTCACTATTAGGCTTAACATGATGTTTTGCATATAAAGTTAGTGACACATAATACGGTAATGTACAAATATCGGCATTTAATAGCTGGACATCAACTGTTTTATTCTATCTGCACTTAATAAATTTCGAACAAGCTGTTCGAAATTTCGAACAAGTCAAAAAAAAAAAAAAAGGAAAAAATTCATGGAAAAAAGCGAATGTAAAAAAAATAATTTGTTACTTGAAACTTAACTGAAATATATCCATATCATCAATAAATACTAAAATGAACTTAAAACTCAAAAAGATCTTCATTAAATATACCTTGAAATTTCATATTTAAAGAATAAATACTTTCCACAACCAAACAAACCAATTTCGCCGCGCTAGAACTTGATTTTTCACTATACAAGGCAGCTGTGCAACTAACAGAGCCATCTATCTTCAACAGTAAGCACGTGCAGCTAAGCTAAAGTTTGGCGCTGCTATCGAATCGTGCGCTATCTCCTTTGAAAGTGTCAATTGCGTTTTTATCGGGTTAAAGTCCTATAACTGTAATATGACTTCCTTTAAGTTGTTATACGAGATTTCAGATCTGCTTAACAATAGCATATATGCACACCGAGTAGCAAATCATGAATCCTAGCACAGAAGTGCTTATTTTGGTTGGTGTTACTGGAATATTTCTGGTAATATTTATTGTTTTCCTTATAACAGCACTGTTGACTTCAGTACGTGCAAATGATGTAAGTTCTCCCTCGAAGTGCTATAATTTCTATATTTCACGATGTTGCTATCTCCTTTGCTGTTTAGATAACTTCGAATCAGTTTTTCATTACGCTTAAATAAAATTTATTGTTTCCATAATTCGCGGCTTGAGTAGTGAATTTTTGATTACATACATAATAATTACGCTAATACTGTTATTATTATTTATATGGGTACTCCATGGAGTCAAAAGACTCATCGCGGGAGACCAATACTATCCATTAACACCATACCAATCGGGCGCTCACTATCACCTGGCAATCCATTCCACTCATTCACCACTCTCCAAGTATAGAACCTAGTCTTCCCATTAGTTATTAAGACAGGAAATTTTGGTTTAACTTTACTTTTAGAAACTTATCAATACAAGCACCAAAAATCGATATTTATTTATTTATTTTAGTTAAATAACAAATGGAAATAGAAATAACAACAAAAAAACCTGCAAATTCCCTTAAAAAAGCAGTATTGAAAATGTTTTACTTACATTTTCATAATGAGAATGGTAGATAAGACCTATTTCTTACTTAACAAGTTGATAATAACTGAGATTACATCTACCACCAGTTGGAGAGAATGACCATGTGGTTTTGACTTGGAAGATGAATAGACATGCAGGAGTATCAAAGAGACAGGAACGTAGGTGGAATTATGAGGCAGGTGATTATAAATAGTCTTAGATATCAACTTGGAGAAGTTTCATGGAGGGAGGAATTGGAAGGCTGGGATATCATTAGGGCTTTGGAAATTGTGGAGGAATATTTGTTACCAGCAATAGTAAACTGTATTCCACAAGTGAAGAAGAGGACACAGTTTGGTGTAAAGTGGATGACGAACAATATTAAACAGGAACTACATACGAAAAAGAGGCTATGGGAGAGAGATAAGGAGACAGGTGAAGATCAGATGCATGAAGAATATAAGACACAGGCCAGGAGAGTGACTAGTATGGTAAAGAAGGCAAAACTGGAATATGAAAAGAGACTGGCCTAAAAATCCAAAGAAAATCCTAGGGAGGGAATTTTTTAGATATGTGGCCAGTAGAAGGAGAATTGATTGTGGAAGAATGACATTGTTCGGATAGAAATGGGAAAAGAGTGACTGATGCAGAGGATATAGTGGAATTGTTCAATGAACACTTTATTGGAGAATTTCATCCTGGAGAAGTAAATTTTAATACTAGAAGGATAGAGCAGGTGCGAGGTTTAGAGGTGCAGCAGGAGAGTGTGTTCCAAACACTGAGTACTCTGGATGTCGGTAAAGCTGTGAGACTGGATGGTATTTCACCACAAGTTTTGAGAGAATATGCTAAAGAACTGACAGCTCCTTTGACTTGGCTTTTCAATGAAAGTCTGGCTATGGAAAAGGTGCCCAGTGAATGGAAGGAAGGTAAGATGGTGCCATTGCATAAGGGCGGTAGCAGACTGGAAGTGTCTAATTATAGGCCAGTTTGTGTGTCATCAGTAGTTGTTGAGATCTTGGAGAAATTAGATAGGGACCATATACAGCATTGGGCAATGAGGGTAATGTTAATGTGAGAGTCAACATGGATTTGTTAAGGGGTGCTCTTGTTTTAGTAATATGCTAGCCTTTTATAATAAAGTTACAAGAGCAATAGATGAGGGAAAGGCATGCATTGCCATTTTCTTGGATTTAGCGAAGGCATTCGACAGGGTGCCACATGATAAGCTGATATTTAAGTTGCAGCACATAAGTTTGGATGTCAGGTTGCTTAACTGGATTCAGAATTGGCTATCCGATAGGTATCAGAGAGTTGTGTGTGGTGGGACAGTTTCAAGGAGGCAGAAGGTTACACGTGGTGTCCCCCCATAGGGCTCAGTACTGGAACCTATATTGTTTAACCTTTATATCAATGACATTGTCAGTGGATTGCAGGGGAATATTCAGTTGTTTGCAGATGATGTGAATCTGAGAAGGGTTATTAGTAATAGTGCAGATGTGGTAGCCCTGCAAGAGGATTTGAATAAGCCAGACAGTTGGGCAAATGAATGGGTGTGTCAGTTTAATACAGCAAGATGTAAGGTCTTGAGGTTTGGGGCACTTTATATTCTATTGGAGGAGTTGTACTGGAGGAAGTAGGGGGAGACAAGAGATCTGGGGTTGATGATCGACAGAAACCTGAAATTCAGGGGACATATTGCAAAAGTGGTGAAGGTAACCCAGAGGATTTCTGCAATACTGAGAAGGACGCTGACCTGTAGAGATAAAAGAGTTATCATTCCGTTGTATAAGACCGTGATCAGACCACACTTAGACTATTGTTCTCAGATTTGGTCCCCAGGATTTGAAGGGGATAAATTAACTGTGGAGAAAAGGGTACAGAGGTGGATAACAAAGATGGTTTCAGGATTGTACAATGTTAGTTATGAGGATCGGCTGAGGGGAATGTGGACTTCAGAGCTTGGTAGATAGAAGAAGGAGAGGTTATAGGGTTGATACTGGAGAGTTCTTTCTCTTGGTTGAACAGCGGGAAGGAGTGATGACAAGGGACCATCCCTGGAAGTTACGAAAGGAAGCTGTGAGAAAGATGTTGAGGAGTGGTTTCTTTGCATGGATTGTTGAACCATGGAATGCATTGCCTGATAGAGTAGTGAGAGTGAGAACGGTCAATGAGTTTAAGGAGTGGTATGATAGACTTTGTGTTTCCTAGGAGGGACCTCCAGTGAGGCATATTGATAGACTTGGTGTTTTCCTAGAAAGGACCTCCCACAATAAGTCTTTTGACTTCATGGAGGCCTGAATAATAATAATTAACAAAAACCAACAAAGAAATTATGATTTTTTTTTTTTTTTGGTACTTTTAGTCAGAAGCTACTGAAGCAAATCTGCAGTTCAGTCTTTTGCCTTTGGTATTGCATGAAATCCAAATGATGTAACCTTCATGACTTATTAACATCTATCCTATATACAAGAGGTAGAAGAACCTATAGCGCACATTGATATATGTTGGGGACAACATATATCAATGTTGCCCTCAACACTCGAATGCATTGATATATGCATTTGAGTGTTGAGAAATTAGAAATCTATTGACATATTTTTGAAGAGTTCGAGGTTGTAGTTGTTCGCTTCATGAGAAATTCATTTTCAGAGGAGAGAGGTAGATGAAATAAAAGAGGAAGCAACCAAAGTTTGCAAGTGATGTGAAGTCATTTGCCTCTAATCCAAGTAGCCCTGTCGTGAAATTACTTCACATGAAACTTTGTTTGCTTACATTTGGATAAAGGATGAAACCAAGAATATAATTTCTTGGCATCTTTATAGTATAACCAAGTGAAAAAAGTTAACATCTATCTCTAATCCACAGTTTTTTAGTAATAAGTTGTGACACCTTTTTACGAATTGCATATAGAAATATGACTACTTCGTTAATTCAACCTTAGTATCACTTCTGGGTCTGGCTCCTGCTGATGAGACCTCAATAAAGGTCGAAACTAGTCTGGGTAGTGGCCCTTCCTATAGTGCATTGCAATATACACGTCTGTAAGGATATGTGCTTTGCATTATGGGATACTAAGGCAAGTGATGTGAAGTCATTAGCTTCTATATACAAGTAGCCCAGTTGTGAAGGTTCTTCACATGCAAACTTTGTTTGCTTACACTTGGATAAAGGATGAAACCAAGAATATAATTTCTTGGCATCTTTAATTTATAATATAACCCAGTGAAAAAATGTTTGCTATATATGCTTATTAGTAGGCTTTGTATGGAAATTGCAATATGTAAAAATATGTATTCTGCACAGTTTGTGTAATTGTGGGATGAAAACCCAACGTTTCTAGGAGGATGGAGGTGGAAAGACTCCTACCAACTATGTATGAGACCAGCTAACCTACCTTCAGTTGAAAAACCCTGATATATCGCTTTGGGATGAAAAACCGATGTTTCTTGGGGGGTAGGGGAGGAAGAACCCACCAATTCTGTATGAGACCAGCTATAACTCACCTTCAGGTGAAAAGCCCTGATATATCAGCAGGTGTCTTAAGGGAATTATCCAAGGGGTTCCTTGGCATACCTGTTTAATAAGAGTCTTGCCCATGGCACAATTCCCAAAAGAATGGAAGGAAGGCAAAATTGTTCCACTTTCTGATGCTAAGGCAACAAATTATAGGCTGATCTCTATATATGGAGTTGTAGTAAAGGTATTGGAGAGAGAGAGAGAGAGAGAATACAAAAGTTGGTTAATAACAGTAGTATTCTTTGTTCTTGTCAGCATGGGTTTGTTAAAGGAGTTCTTGTTTTACAAAAATCTTATATATTATAACAAGATGACAAATGTATTATATGCCTACTCAGCGATATACTTAGATTTTGCAAAGGCTTTTGATCGATTGCCACACCAGAAATTGGTCACTAAACTGAAGCAGATCGGATTGGATGATAGACTAGTGAGCTTGGATAGGTGAATGGCTATCAGATAGATAAACATTTATCATTTGGCTATCAGGCTGAATAAGGCAGGTGTAAAATGCATGAATGAGGGGCTTTAGTATGAAAAATTCTGAAAAAAGAAGGCACTTTGGAGACAGTGCAAGATAAATAATGGTAATAATCAGTTTCTTGAAGAATATATGAAGAACAAGCCAAGAGAGTGACTCAGTAAGGGCAACAAAAGTGCAATATGAGTAGAAATTGGCAAATCAGGTGAAGAAAAACTCCAGAGAGTTTTTTAGATATGTGGCAAGTATAGAGAAGAATGATTATGGTAAGATGACGTGAATGGATGAAAATGGTAGAATAGTAACATGCAGAAGACATTGTTGAGGTATCCAGTGATCAGTTTATAAGGATGCTTCATCCTCATCAGTGTGGAATCATGAGGAACTTAAGTGTAGAGGATATAGGAGAGAATTGCTTAATTGTGAGTGAGCAGGAGGTATTTGAGTAAATAAATAACCTTGATGTCATTAGGGTGATAGGATTTGATGACATATCACCATGCATCTTAAGGGAATGTGCCAAGAAATTGGCAGTAGCATTGGCATGCCTGTTTAACAAGAATCTTCCAACAGCCCAGGTTCCAAGGCAATGGAAAGAAGGTAAAATTGTTCCACTGCATAAAGGTGGTGATAAGGCTGTGACGTCAATTTGTAGGCCACTCTGTATATCTGGAGGTTGTGGTGAAGGTACTAGAGAGAGAGAGAGAGATTGGTGAGAAGTAGCATACAGAAATGGGTTGATAAATTAAATTATTATTATTATTATTTGTCACCTCCAGGGACCAAGGAAGGGAGGGCATCTACTCTACAACTCTGCTTCTACCTACTGACCGCAACTACACCAATGCCATCTACTGCCGACCACCACCACTAGTATTTCCACAGACAATCACAAACATCCATGCCTACGGCGGGATTCGAACCCGCAGCCTCTTGACTGGAGAGCTGACACGCTAACCACTCGGCCAGCCAAGTTGGCATTAGTATTCTCTCTGGTTATCAGCATGAGTTTGTTAAAGAGAGATCATGTTTTATTAGCTTACTTATATTCCATAAGAAGGTGACAAACGCCTTGGACAGGGGTGATGAATATATAGTGGTGTACTTAGATTTTGCAAAAGCTTTTGATAGACTGCCACAATAAATTGAAATGAATGGGATCATATAACAGACTTCTTAGGTGGACCAATGACTGGCTTTCAGATAGCTAACAGAAAGTTGTATATGGGGATGGAGTATCTTGAAAGAGGTAGATGATTAGTGGTGTGCCAGGGATCAGTTTTGGGACAATTGTTGTTCAATTTGTATATTAATATTGGGATGGGTTTAATTAGTTATATGCAAATGATGCAAAACTGGGGAGAGCAATGCTGAGTCAAGCACATGTTATGGCCTTCAGGAGGACTTGAATATATTGCAAGAATGGGCAGGTAAGTGGAACTATGAGTTCATTGCTGCAAAGTGTAATGTTTTGAAATTTGGTAAGCAACAATGGGATGCAGAGTATACACTTGGTGGAGAAACTTTACAGAAGTAGAAAAGATGAAAGATTTGGGTGTGGTGGTGGTGGACAAGAACCTGAGGAGGGGCCATATTGTACAAGTTGTGAAGATGTCACATTAGATAATGGCAATGATGTGGAGTGACATGCAGAAATAAGAAGGTTACGATACCATTGTATAAAGCCTTGGTCAGGCCTCGTATGGATTATTGTGTCCAGATTTGGTCACTGGATTTTCATGGTGATGACAATATGTTAGAAAGGGTCCATAGAAAATTTTCTATGGACCCTTTCTAACATATTGTCAGATTGACAGATTGAGAGAATGTAAATAGCAAAGCCCTGTGAATAGGAGAAGAACTGGGGGGGGGGGGATATGATTGAGACATATAAGCTATTCGAGGGTTGTTATCAAGTTGACATAGAAGACATTTTTCATAGAATGGCATAGGGGAATAGAAACAACACGCCATCACTAGTAACTGTATAAGGAGGGTGTGAGCAAGCAGTGAGGAGCAGGTTCTTTGTATGGAGAGTGCTTGGCGAGTGAAATGCATTGCCTAAGTGTGTTGTGAATGTGCACACATTGAATCATTTTAAGGCTCGGTTGGATGAGCATTGTGTGTGTGTGATAGCGTGTACCTCCCACGATGAGTCTGACTTCATGGAGGTCAGATGTTAATAATAATAATTTTTAATCAAGTACTATGCGTAGTGTATTTCCCTAAATTCTTGTTTACATTATTTTTTACATGAAGTTAACTATTTCCATACATCAGTATATTCTCCTTGTGAAGATTTCTTGTGGAAATCTTCACAAGGAGTTTGTGAAGAGTTTGGATGTTTGTGTACTTATAATAGGATAAAGTAAGGATAAGAACAAGTATATAATTTGTTGTCTATATAATTTATATATAGTAAGTATATAATTTACTCTCCTTCCCATTAAGGGGTTGTTATTAAAAATATGCTATTAAAAAATAATAAAATAAATTGCTACAGTATTATACATAGAGAATGTGTCCCTAACCAAGGTAGCCACATTGCCTCAGATTGGAGAGAGTTATCATGTGGTCATGACTTAGAAAATTGCCAAAAGTGTGAAGTTTTCAGTGAAGAAGGGGCATGGGTGGAACTACAAGGTTAGATTATTGAAAAGTGTGATGGCATTGCATCAAGCTCTATGGTATAAGAATCTGCAAGAGAAGAATGTTAGCAGTGCATGGGAAATGGTTGAGGAATTCATGAAGGAAGCATCAGCTCGTATACTCAAGGGCAGGAGAAAAAATCAGCTAGGAATTAGATGGATGAGTGTTATCACTAAGCAGGCGCTGCAAAAAAAAGAGAAAATGATGTGGAGGGTGCATTAAGGAGAAAACTTAACAAGGGACAGGTAAAATCAGATTATGATAAGAAATCAGCTCAGTAGGCGTCCGCACAGTTAGCTGGGGGTTATGCGCTTCGCAACCATATGCCTGGGAAAGAAGTGTCCTGGGTTCGATTCTTGTCGCCGATGTGAGGAGCTTAAAGGATCTTCCTCAGACATAGCCAAGTTAGGTATTATTTCTGGGAAAATGTTACTCCTCTTAAAAACTATTATTTTTACAGCTATTTTTCCTGCTTTCGTTTAGGAGTGCCCCTTTTTTTAATGTCATTGGCTTTTTACTCAAGAATTCTTAGTGCATTATAGATGTATTTTAGAGACAAATATATGCAGAGTAATAGAGTAAGAAAATTCGCACATACCTTTTTTTGGATGTTGTTGGCTGTCTTCTTTCTGCAATGTGCATACTTCTTCTGTTAAGGTGTTAAAAGGGAAGGGAGGTTTCAGAAAAAGTGGGTGGGGTTGAGGCAATTTAGGAGAATTAATTTGAAAAAAACCTATTTTTTTATATAATATATACATATATTATTTTTAAAGGTGCTTTTTGGGGGGGGGGAGGATGAAAGAGGGGCTGAAAATATAATTTTTTTTTTTTTTTTGAGGAAGGGGAATGCTTTATAGGAAAAAGGGGGCTACCCTGTTATCTCCCTGGCTCCCTTTTTCCCATAAACCCTTTCTCAAAAAAAACAAATTTCTATTTTCAGCCCCCCTTTCCTCCCCTTTCAAAAAAAGCACCCTTAAAAATAATATATATATGTATTATATAAAAAAAATGCGTTTTTTTTTTTTTTTTTTTTCAAATTAATTCTCCCACATTGCCTCAACCTCCACCCACTTTTTCCAAAATCCCCTTCCCTTTTAACACCCTAACAGCAGAAGCATGCACATCACAGAAAGAAGACAGCCAAGAACATCCAAAAAAAGGTATGTGCGAATTTTCTTACTCTATTACTCTGCATATATTTGTCTCTAAAATACATCTATAATGCACTAAGAATTCTTGAGTAAAAAGCCAATGACATTAAAAAAAGGGGCACTCCTAAACGAAGGCAGGCAAAATAGCTGTAAAAATAATAGCCAAGTTAGCCAGTCTTGGGCATAGACAGCAGGGTTTTTCTCCCCAGTTTATCTGGGGTTTTTTCCCACCCTCAAGCAGGTAAACTGGCCCCGTGAACACACATGGATTACAGCCAGGAATACTTAAGTCCCAGCCATAGGTCTGATTTGTCAGCTATGCCAGTTCTGAGCCCGGATAAAAATTTGGGGGAAATCCAGATGGTGCCGTACTTCCCCGTAAAAGAGGCCTCACAGTCTTTATGTCATCATAGGCTTCTTCCTTTCCAGGCTTATAGGCCAAGTGGCCTGTTCCGTACTCAATTCCATCTTTTTAAGGGTCTTCCTCTGCATCGAGTACCTTTTGGGTGGTAATTTAGAATTTGTTTAGGATGTAGAATTTGTCATCATATGCTAAATAAATAAATAAGCTCAGTAGACCAAAGGAAACACCAGAGTCCTGTCACTAGGTGGCAAGTAAAAAGAATGATGACTGTGGAAAAATAACTCTAACAAGAGCTGATGGTAGCAAGGTGACAGAAGCAGACAAAATGGTTGACTTTCTGCATGACTTATGCTAAGTCTATCATTGAAGTGAGGACATTGCTGTTACAGGTGTGACAGGAACTGATGTAAGAATAAAGGTTGATGAATTGAAAGTACTTAGAATATCACAGAATCTCAATGCAAATACAGCTGTGGGAATTTTTTTATACATATATTTATCCCACACACAAGAGGAACAAGAACTATAGTACATCAGTGTATGTGTGTGATGCAGATAAGAAATGAGAAAGAAGAAATCTTTTGACATTTTTCTTAGAAGTTGTATGTTGAAATTATTGGGAAACACTTAGCAGAAAGGCTGTTCTAGAGGACAGAGGTGAATGGAATAAACGAAGAAGAGGAGAAGCAGATTGTACTGAAAGGGATGTTAGGTAGCTGCCACTCTAATTTTAACAGGCCCAACAGAAAGTAGAGATGTGACGTTTTTCAATTCACTGCAGCACTCAATGACTATAGAAGTATCTATAGAAAAGACAGCATTGAAACATTACACTGTGAAATAGAGATTAAAGTGAGAGCGAGAAAAGGGTCATCTATGTGCCAAATTGCTCTTCTCTGGACATCATCGAGAATTTTTAAAATTTTAAGTGCATCACCCCAAATATGTGAACAGTCCTCTAAAGATGGGTGGATTTAGAATTTATGTATTATTAGTAGCTAGGTGGATGGAAAATAGCTTTTGAATGGAAAAGAATGTCTAGTTTATTAGATGCTGAGTAAGCTGTTGATGTGATGTTTTTGTATCGGGAGAGGCTGGAGGTAAATCTCACTTTAAAAGGAGAGATCTGATCCTGTCTGGTGATGTATTACTGAGGATAATGGAAAGCGAGCTGAAATCCCTTTGTGAGTGAAAAGGCAGGAGTACATTTTGGAAGGATTGGAGGTTGCTAGGTTTTCTTTGCTCCACTGAAGTATGTATGGAGATCAGTATTTAAGGCAATGATTGCAGATGATCATAATGTTAGGATGTCTGAGAACTACATGGTTTGTCAAAGGAGTAGGATGAATGGAGTGTGTTATCATTGGCAGTAATTGGGAATAGGTCATTTATGTATCAAAGAAAGAATCTAGGTGAAGCTTTGAAACATTCCAGCATCAGTGGCAAACCTCAAAGAGAGCATCCACCTATGACAAGCAATGAATGACCAGAGAGAAAGCTGACTATCCAGTTACAGATAGCGACCGTTAGAACCAAGGGAAGACAGTTTGCAAAGCAGGCTTTGATGCCAAACATGATTGAAAGTCCTGGGAATATAAAAAGTGACAGCACATGTTTCTCCAAATGTTTCCATTGCACATGCCCAGTGGTAGGTGATGTAGGCTAAGAAATCAACTATGGATCTCAATTAGTGGAATCCATGCTGTCTGATTGACTGGTGAGCTTAAGGCTGTGAAGAAGTTGACTGTTTATAACTTTCTCCATTAATTTGGACAGGATTGAGGTGATGGTAGTTTGGTGGTGGTTAGACAGTAGACTTCTTTTGTCTTCCTTTTTAGGAATAGGTTGGATATATTCCTGCTTCCATGAGATGGGATAGGTGCCAGCTGAGTATAAAAGATTGAAGATACGATAGTGGACAAGTGTCAGCTCTAGAGTGCAATGATTGAGTATAAAAGGAGTGGTACCATCATTATCAGAAGACTTTGTAATGTCCAGGCTGTCTAATATTCTACTTATGTCTTTTTTCCAAAAAAAAAAAAACACAGGAGGCATACAGTACTTAGTTGCTTGTATGGAAGGAGGTGATTTGCTTTCATCATCTTTATTATTATTATTATTCAGGCCTCCATGGAGTCAAAAGACTCATCACGGGAGGTCCTTCCTAGGAAACACAAAGTCTATCAAGATTTCATCATGGGAGGTCCCTCCTAGGAAACATAGTCTATCATATTATCTGTGCAAGAGTTAGAGAAAAAGAGTGATGCTAGATCGTATTTTTCTTTGCTGTAACAGTGTTGCCATATGGATGTTAGAGAGGTGGAAGCACAGGTGTATATAGAAGTTGCATCCAATGGCTTTTGCAATGGGCCAGAAATCATGGCTTCCATTTGGACAAAGAGATGAGTTTTTTACTATAGAACTTATTAGATTTGGATTTGCTGATAATTATTTTTCATTTATTGTGTGCTTCTACATAGGTTGAGTTTGAAGCAGAGATTCTTGATGCAAACTCCATAATGCACAACAAAACAAGCTAAAAACATATTATTATAAAATTCAGGTCTAAGGAGACAAGAGATAGAATGGCTAGAAGGAAACAAGAACATAAAGTACAAAATAAGTACTAGAGCTATAAGTGGTAATTTTAAAGATGACAAAATATATTAATACTTAAATGAACATTTGACTGCAAACTTGAAGCATCTACTATATGCAGCAAAAAGATATAAACAGGATGACTATAAGTATCTCTGGATCAAGGACGGTAAACTCTTCATGAGAAAGATGACACGTCACATATATGGAGGATAAAGTGTGAAGATTATTCCAAAAACTTGAAAAATAATGAAAGAATCACTGATTACTTTATGATGGATATTGGTATAACTGCCTTTAAAAATTGTATAATTTGTGATGACACAACAGAATTAGGAAGATTTTTATATTTCAATAATGAACCTATTCTAAAAATATTGCATTTAAACATAAGAGAAAAAATGGAACATCTAGAACTAATATTAAATGACCTAGATTATAATATAGGTATTTTAATACTAACAGAAATATAGATAAAGGAATATGAAGCTAGCCTATGCTGTTTAGAAGGGTTTAAAAATACTATCACTGTAGGGATTATAACAGATCTAGGGGATTAATGCTCTTTGCTCGAAGGCATTTAACTATCGAACACATTAGCAGTACAGAAATGGAAACAGCTGAGAATGTTAACATTTACTTAGAAAACTACATAATGGCTATTTATAGATCTTATTCTTTTACACCCTACGACTTTACACAAGAACTGGACAACATACTACATGACATCGCTTATGATAACGTTATCATAATTGATGACGTAAATATTAATCTGCTAAGTGACAGCTATTATTCTCTCGATTTCATAGATTTATTAGCCATGTATGCTTTGAGCAACATGTAAATGTTCTGACGAGGGATTTCAGTGGCTGTGCTTCGTGTTTGGATCATGTGTTTGTAAGAACACAAAGTTCAACTAAAGTCAAGACAGCAGTGATCAATCACAGATCACTTTCTGATAGCCATAAGAATCCATCTACAGACACAAAAGATGTCAGCGTCCAAGTGTGTGCTAAAACTTAAGTATCCTGGGAACAAATACAATCTGAAACCAATGTTGATGATGCTTACTGCAAATTCATTAACATGTTAGATACTGAAATGCAACACGCCACTGTCACACTCCAAGGAAAAAGGTGCAAACTAGCAAAGACATGGATAATGCAAGACATAAAACAACATATAAAAACTCAAAGATAAGATGTATAAAAACACAAAAAATACCCTCACAATGAATATTATGAGAATAGATTCAGATATGATAGGAACCAAAAAACTATGCTACCAAAAACAATGGAAATTCGTAAACAATATACTGGGAAAAAATATCCGGGAACCAACACTTCCAGGACTTAATAATGAGGACAGCAATCGTATAGATTTAAACAGTGAAAGAACATTAGCAGACAGATTTAATAATTACTTCATAACCACCAGCAAAAATCTTGTAAATAGTCCCAATAATCCATCCGTAAATTGCAGATTTAAAAGAAATGAGAGTTAGAAATACACTTTTATTAATACAGACCAGTATTTTACAAATAGACATTTATTAAAACCTACCAGTTTCGCCAGCAAACTGTCTGGCTTTTTCAAGGTATTACGGAGATATGAAAGTAAATGCAAATTAAAAGGAACATAAAAAACGTTGTAAACCAAACTAGTATCTATGGTTACACGTTCCGCGTGACAAAGATGGCTTATTGTTCTTATTCATTATCACGCATGCGTGTTTGTTGTAGACTTGTAATGTGATTACTGGCTAGCTGTAGTTCAGATTGACTGAGAGAGAGGATCAAGTTTTTCCACGAACTGTTGAGAATTATACCCTGGTTTCTGTTGAGGTTTCCACCGGTTATTAGTACTATTGTGGCTTCCTTAAAAACACGATGCCTGTAGTCGTCATCGAGATATGGCATGGAGCTGTTTTGCCAATCTATCGTGTGGTTAGACGTGCAGAAATGATGTGCTAAGCCGGAAGAAATGCTTCTGTTGTGGTTTACATCACCAACATGTTCTTTTTGTCTAATTTCTAAACTTCGTGAAGTTTGTCCAATGTAGGCAAGACCACAGGAGCAGGGAATGTAATATACTCCTGGATATTTGTAGAACGGAACTTTATCTTTTGGAGATCCTAAAACTTGTCTGATGTTGGTGGTTGGTTTGAAGACCACTCTGATGTTGTTGGCTCTTAGTATTCTTGCTATTTGATAAGAAATTGACTTGATGAAAGGTATCACTACAGTAGAAACGTGCTGACGGTGGGATACTTCTTGTCTGGGGTTGTCATTGTATAGATATTTTTTGATGATGTTTTGAGGGTATCCATTTTGTGATAATGTGTTGGCTATTAGTGAGAGTTCATTCTGTGTATCCTCCTCTTCTGATATAAACTTTTTGGCTCTATGTTTCAACATGTGGATAATACTCAGTTTGTGTGACTTGTGATGGTTTGAAGTATAGTGAAGCACGTGCAGTAGAAACGTCAGCACGTTTCTACTGTAGTGATACCTTTCATCAAGTCAATTTCTTATCAAATAGCAAGAATACTAAGAGCCAACAACATCAGAGTGGTCTTCAAACCAACCACCAACATCAGACAAGTTTTAGGATCTCCAAAAGATAAAGTTCCGTTCTACAAATATCCAGGAGTATATTACATTCCCTGCTCCTGTGGTCTTGCCTACATTGGACAAACTTCACGAAGTTTAGAAATTAGAAAAAAAGAACATGTTGGTGATGTAAACCACAACAGAAGCATTTCTTCCGTCTTAGCACATCATTTCTGCACGTCTAACCACACGATAGATTGGCAAAACAGCTCCATGCCATATCTCGATGACGACTACAGGCATCGTGTTTTTAAGGAAGCCACAATAGTACTAATAACCGGCGGAAACCTCAACAGAAACCAGGGTATAATTCTCAACAGTTCGTGGAAAAACTTGATCCTCTCTCTCAGTCAATCTGAACTACAGCTAGCCAGTAATCACATTACAAGTCTACAACAAACACGCATGCGTGATAATGAATAAGAACAATAAGCCATCTTTGTCACGCGGAACATGTAACCATAGATACTAGTTTGGTTTACAACGTTTTTTATGTTCCTTTTAATTTGCATTTACTTTCATATCTCCGTAATACCTTGAAAAAGCCAGACAGTTTGCTGGCGAAACTGGTAGGTTTTAATAAATGTCTATTTGTAAAATACTGGTCTGTATTAATAAAAGTGTATTTCTATCTATAAAAACGACTAAAAATGTATACCTAGAAATGAGAGTTATTATTATTATTATTATTATAACATGACACCTCCAGGGAGTCCAAAGACTCATTGAGGGGAGGGCACCTACTCTACAACTCCACCACTCAACTCAGTCCATAACTACAATGAACCACAATTTACTTTTTTCCTGCTTGTGAGAATGAAATCAAAAATATTATAATAAAACTTAAAAACTCTTCTGCTCCCGGCCATGATAGTATTAATGTCAGAATTATGCGGGAGTGCCAGGAATATCTGATAGCTCCTTTGATTTGACTATCTTCAATCTATCACTGATAACTGGTATGTTTCCAACAGAATTCAAGAAAGCTGTGATAATACCAATATATAAAAGAGGATTCAAAAATTATCTTAAAAACTACAGGCCAATCTCCCTACTCCCGGTTTTTTCCAAAATATTGGGAAAAAACTTGGAGAAAGATACAAACTGTTATATAGTACGGTATACTAAGCTGGGGAGGAACATATCACACCACACTGGCACCATTAATCTCTCTACAAAATAAATTAATATGCATTTTAACCAACATTAAATATAGAGACACTGCAGTGAATGCTAAATATATCATATTAAATATCCTTACATTTAGACAACTGTATATTTACAGGATGCCTACTTTTCCTAAAGAAGAAAAGACACTTCTGCTGAAAAGTGGGCATAAAATATTTTATCACTAAAGCGCAAAAAGAAATAATACGCAAACACTATATCTATTTGGCTTCAAAAATCTTCGATGGCTTACTGTCCTTAATACAAAAGGAAAACAACATGAACACATACAGAAATCTGATTAGACAGCATGTAAATTTTTATAAGAATATTGAAAACTTGTTTAGAATAATTGTATAAAAAGTAATTTACCAATATAGTTATACCAAGAGAAATTAACCAATACAAAATATTCAAGTAATTACTGAACTGCATTGCTCTTATTCTACTCATGTGGAATATGAGTAGTATATACGTATACACATTCCATGTGTATACATATATACTACTCATATTCCATATGAGTAGTTTATATGTATACACACACACGTTCTCTAAATATATTGTCAATATTTTGTGTACTACGAGGGTGGTCTGAAAAGTTCTCGGCCTAACAATAAAAAAAAGGAATTTAGAATTTCAAAATTATTTTTATTTTTCAACATAAACTTTCTTAAGACCAGTACATTATTCCAGCGCCACTATCCCATCCCTGTAGTGGTTCTTAGTAAGATCTGCAAAATGTCCCTCTACAGCTGCAATCACCTCTTGATTCGAAGAAAAACACTGACCAGTGAGAAAGAGCTTTAGTTTTGGGAAGAGACAGAAGTTAGAGGGAGCCAGATCTGGGGAATAGGATGGATGTTCCAACAATTCACAGTGCAGATCCCTTAATTTTCCCACCAAAACACCTTTGTGGGCAGGTGCATTGTCCTGATGAAAGATGATTTTTTTTCCCTTCTGCAAACCAGGCCTTTTCTCACGAATTTTTTCATCTAGTCTGGTTAAAAGACAGGAATAAAATTCCCCGGTTATTGTTTTACCCTTTTCAAGATAATTAATAAACAAAATGCCTTTAGCATCCCAAAACACTGATGCCGTGATCTTTCCTGTTGATGGAACCGACTTTGTCTTCTTTGGTGCTGAATAACCAGCTTCTATCCACTGTTTGTATGACTGCTGTGTAATGGTGAATCCAAGTATCATCCATAGTAATAAATCAATGCACAAAATCAGTTTTATTCTTGTTAAAACACTCCAAGCACTGTTCAAAGATTTTCATGCGAGTGCATTTTTGATCTGCTGTCAGCAAGCATGGCACCCATCTTGCGTAAAGCTTTTTCATTTGCAATTCTTCATACAAAATATATCTTGCATGTATTTTGAAATGCCTGTAGTCTCAGCAATTTCATGCACTTTGACTTACTGGTCATCCAATACCATATGCACTCGATCAATGATTTCTGGTGTTGTTACACTTTTTGGACGTCATTCACGTGGATCATCTTCAAGGCTGGTACGGCCATGTTTAAACTCGGTAGCCCATTTCTTAATTGTCAAAAACGAAGGAGAAGAGTGCCCATTTGAAAATTTATGAACTTTGAATGAATTTCTTTTGGCATTAAGCCTTCTTTTACAAATAATTTTATAACCGCACAATACTCAGTTTTATCCATTTCAAGGGATACAGACAACACTTTTGCTTCAGACAGCTATATAAAACAAACTACTTGATAGAATGGATGCTTATGATGCTCATATGGATGCTTATGAAAAATGCACCAAGAAAAAAAAAAATCAGTGCCTCTTTATTCCCATATATAGGGAGTAGGCGAGGCCGTTTTTAGCCATATCTAACCTTTGGAGACTGAGTGGGCAGTTCAGTCTCCACTGGTACCCAATCAGAAATAGCTAGCCTAAGGCTATCACTAATTAATCACAATTATCACTATCTCCTCACTGCATGCCACTAATTAAGTGGCATGCAGTGAGGAGAATGGCTCAACAAGTGCCGCTATTTCGTGGTCCCTAACCCTAACACTCGTATTTAATGTCTGAAGTAATGAGAGTTCTACAGTCAATTTTCTTGAGTTTACGGGACGAAAAACCCGAGTTTCCTGGAGAAAAGCCCCGCTTGCCCATGCCAGAGACAACTATCTTGGGAACCAGTCGAAAAAAGGCTTAGAAAAATTTCTTCTAGTCACCGACTAGATTCGAAACCAAGACGTCTTCCTTTGTGCGGTCAAGCGCCGTGATGTGCAAACGCCACATCCACTGAGCTACACAACTTAGAAAAAAAAATCTTGCTGATAATGTTGCCACATATGGTTGAGGCAGAGAACTTTTCAGACCACCATTTATGCTGTGTAATTGTTACACTTCTTGTAACCCGAATGAGCTTATGCTCTTAAGTTATACATAGGATGTCATTGTTTTCCAATTTTATTATTTTAAAAGAAAATTTAAATCAATGAGATGTAATGTAATATGATAATGTAATAATAACTCAATAAAAAAACTAAAAAAAAAAAAAAAACTACCTGCAGTAACTACCAGGGCTTGGAAAGTGGATTGAAATTTTGAGTGGGGATGAAAAGTGAAGGGCTTCAGGCCAGTATGGACAATTTGTATTACTCACATATTACAAGTGGCTGGGTCAGAACAGTGGAAGCAACAGTCATACACAGGAAAGGAAGAGTGCTATTTATGGAGGTCATTCCATAGGAAACATGCAGGAGGGTGGCTGTTCATTTGAAGCAATCTGGTGTGAGATTAAGGCCAGTAAGACAAAATATACAGTTGGTTGTTGCTATAAGCCAGGGAGTTGCACATAGGATCTTGAAGACATGCATCGCCAAATTAGTACAATGAGTACATGTCAAGTGATTATTATGGGGGAACTTCAACTATGGAGAGTATTGGACTGGTCATAGGAGCAGAAGAGCTATCCGTAACCAAGGTGGCAGCATTGTCAGATAGATGAGTAATATCATTAAGCATGAAGAAGAACAAAATACTGTGGAGGGTATATAAAGAGAAAAGTGACCAGCAAACTCATGAACTGTACAAGTCTCAGGCAAGAAAGGCACTTAGCATGACTAGAAAAGCAAAATCAGATTATGAGAAGAATCTAGCCAAGCAAGACAAAGGAAATCCCAAAGAGTTCATTCGTTATGTGGCAAGTAAGAGGAAGAATGACTATGAAAGATTAACTTTAATGAGTGATAATTGTCACGAGAAGACAGAAGCGGATAAAATAGTGAGGTATTGTGTGACCACTTTGCAATGACTGAGCTGCAGAAGAACAAATAACTGTGGAGGGTATATAAAGAAAATATTGACCAGTAAACTCATGAACAGTACAGTGCTCAGGCTAGAAAGGTGACTAGCATGGCAAGGAAAGCAAAATCAGATTATGAGAACAATCTAGCCAAGCAGAACAAAGAAAACCCCAGAGTTCATTCATTATGTGCAAGTAAGAGGAAGAATGACTATGAAAGATTAACCTTAATGAGTGATTATGGTCACGAGGAGACAGAAGCAGATAAAATAGTTTCATTATTGAGTGACCACTTTGCAAAGATATATCATTCTAGTGAGTGCTTTAACCTATATGACAGACACTAATGTTGGAACAGAGGTAGATGAATTGGAGGTTCTTAGGATATTGCAGAGCCTCAATGTAAATACAGCTGTGGCATTAGATGGGATATCAGCTAGGGTTTTGTGAGAATGTGCGAGGGAACTGGCAATGCCTTTGATTAGGGCTCTTTAATTTAAGTCTCAGCTCTGGTAGAGTTCCAAGGGAGTGAAAGAGGGCAAAATAATTCCTTTGCATAAGAGAAGTTCTAACACTGCAGTAGCAAATTATAGACCAATCAGTATCTCAGCTGTGGTGGTAAAAATACTAGAAAAGTTGGTCAAAAAGAGAAATCAAGAATGGGTGGATAAAAATATGATGGTCAACATGGCTTTGTGAAGGATCAGTTATGCCTTAATAATTTACTAACTTTTTTTGTAATAGAGTAACAGCTGCGTTGGATAAAGGAAATGGCTACACGATGATTTTGCAAAGGCATTTGACAGAATACCACATGGAACTCATGTTAGGCAAATAGAACAAATGGGAATGGATATGACACTATTTAAGCTGGACAGATATCAAAAAGTGGTATATGAAGGGGCAGAATCAAGGCAAAAACAGGTGACTAGTGGTGTGCTGCAAAGTTCAGTGCTGGTACTATTGCTGTTTATTTTGTACATAAATGATATGTGAAATAACATGAAAGGAAGTATTCAGTTGTTTGCTGATGATGTGAAATTAGGTAGTATAATAGTTAATCAATGCGATTCAGAGAACTTGGAGGACAATTTAAATAGGCTGTCCATATGGACAAAAGTTAATGGGTGTTAGTTTAATGTTGAGAAATGTCAAGTTATGCATTTTGGGATAAATATATCACATGGCGTGTATTACATTGGTGGCTTGAAATTGACTCCAGGAAAGAAATGAAGCTAAAGATTTAGGGGTAGTGGTAGGTAGTAGACAAAGAGTTAAAGTTTAGAGGACATATTGCTAAGGTAGCCCATAAGATTATTTGGCTATTGAAGAGCACATTAACAAGTAGAGATAAGGAAGTTGTCATTCCTCTTTATCAGGCATTGATATGCCCACATTTGGATTACTGTGCTCAAGTCTGTTTCCCTGGGTTTCTTGGTTGAGGAGAAAAGAGTGGAGAGGAATCAGAGGCTAGTGACCAAGATGGTTAATGGCCTGTGGAATGTTCCCTATGAGGATAGATTGTGTGGATTGCAGAAGTTGATTGATAGGAGAAAAAAAGGGGATATGATAGAAACATTAAAGTTGCTTAAAGGGTTTTATAGGATAGATGCAGGGGAAATGTTTCAGCACTTGGCTAGAAGGACCAAAACAAGAGGTCATCCCTGGAAGTTGAATAAAGATGTGGTTAGTAAGGGTGTGTGGACTAGATTTTTTGTTTGGAGAGTTGTGAATGAGTGTAATTTGTTGCCAGAGTCTGTTGTGAGTGCTTTGCATGTTAATGGGTTTAAGGCGAGGTATGATGGATTGTGTGGATAGATTGGGTTTCCCACAATGAGTCTTTGGACTCCATGGAGGTTGTGATTGGTACTTGTATAGTCCCAAAGGCAATGAGGTTGAGTGTGCTTGAGGAAGGCATTCTGTGAGACTGAAAACTTGTACAAGAATTAGCTTGAATAGCTGGCAGTAGAGGTGACCTATACAGTGTGTCTGGAAGGAGAACTAGTTAAAAAAAAAAAAAAAAAGACTAAGAGTATTGAAAAAGTTAAGATAATTATCAGAAACTCAGATAGGTAAGTATACATTCAATTTGTATTTTATGTTAGATCATTGCTTAGAACAAAAACTTCCACATCATGTCTGGCTTGAACGGTAGTGTTGGAGAAGAGTGGTCAGTTACAGTTGTGGACATTCAGGTCACCTTGGAAGATGACTGCTGTTCGGATTCTGGATTAAAGATGGTTGAGCTTCATGGAGAGGAAGCTGAAGAGGTCCATGTAGTTTCCTGAGTTTGAAGCCTGGTAAATGCAGCAGATGAATGTTACTTAGGTAAGGAAACCTTGAGCCACAGGAGGTCAGAAGCAGGGAATTCTAAATGTGGCATTCTTTGGCTGGCAATCTCAGAACACACTAATGCACAAGTGCCACCCTGATGGTAAAATGAATCATGAAGGGTATAATTTGGGGCATTGAAGGTAAACTGTAGTTAATGTAGTAGCAATTTGGGTTTCAGTTAAAAGGTCTGGTTTAGATATCTGTAAGTGGTGGTGAACATCATCAAATTCCTGCCATGTACCCTCAAGGGATGTACAGGATATGATAGTACTACATGAAAAATTTACATCACATTACTAACTTCATATCTACAATTTTCCTCCAAATCAGTCTGTTACTTGTCAAGACTCCAACCTTAT